>NW_027527449.1:5688413-5740608 GCF_008692635.1 Crocuta crocuta | reverse complement strand
GTTCTTGGAATCTGGAGCCAACGGCCAAGAAAGAATTCTTGAAGATGTCTTTGGTGCAAAAAGGTGATTTTATTAAAGCACAGGGACAGGACACATGGGCAGAAAGAGCTATTCTGGGGTCTTGTGGAGTAACTCATTATATCCCTTCAGGTTGGGAAGGGGTCAGGGATAGAGTAAGTCTCTAAGGTATTGTGGAAGCAAGGTTTCCAGGACCTTGAGGGACTAGCTTTTGCTAGGGAAACGCCATTTATTACCATTGAATACCATCTTAGTCATGAGGCCCTTTATATCCCTGGGCCATAAGCTTGGAGTATGATTGCCAGTATGTATCTGGGTCCAAATGAGATAAAGGAAGTTGACTTACAGGATCCTTGGGGTTAGAATAACATTAAGCTAAAGTTCTCTTTTGCCCCCAGCAAAGTGTCATCCTTGAGGCAGCTGAGCTCCTAGAGGGAGATCGCTCTGCTGGTCCCAAGGACTTGTCAGTGGGATGTAGGCAGTAAGGGGATTTAATATTTCATTTGCCTCAGTTTACTATACTGCCACGACAAGCACTTACACCACTGTCCTTTGTTTTTAGGGTAGCCAGGAGTATCTGGGGAATATCACACATATTCCACCTGGGCAGGGGGGCTCGTACCAGCCTGTATTTTGCCCTCAGCTTGCTCCACTCTCCCCATCCATCATGTTATTGCCCGTGCATGAAGAACAAACCCAATCCATTGTCATATGCACTTTGGGAAAGAAGGCTGCTGCGACCCACACCAAAACAAGCAGATTGCTATATACAAATTCGTATACATATAAAGTTGCTTTTTACATAAAACGTTGGCAAGAACTGAACTTAAGTAAATACAGCTCCTCACCACCCGCTGAAAATCATTTTGACACTAATGCACAGAGAGTTCTTTGCTCTGTGGGTTATTTGCTGAGGTTCAAGGTAGTCTGCATTTTATCATCAGTTTTCACCATCTTGGCCCTGGTTCAATTCCAGCTTAGGAGAAAACTTGAAATACTGTCTCTTCTAGTACCTTGCAAACACTCCAGGAATTTGATGCTTTCCAGAATAATCTATGCTTGTTCTGTAAATACAATCAAAGACACTTTTCCAGAACAGAACAAAAAAGATTAGATTTGCTTTAGTTTCAATTGTCTAAAGAGAGTTCTCAGTTGTGGATTTGTTAATGGGTTTAGTACAAATAATGGAAATTGAATCATGCATTTTTATTAGTCATCCAAGAAGCCTTTCGGTTTCAGGTTCTTCTAGAAAGCTCAATCACCTGTGGCTCTTCTTTTCACAACTTGGAAAATATCTTGCCTGATTAGGAAGTTAGTCATTTTACATTTTGACATATAAAACAATGAGAAGCTTAAAAACATCAGAAAATTCCATTTATAAGCAACAGGATACATCACTTTAAAGATGAAACACTCAAGGATTTGTGGCGCCTTTCTTTGTTCCCCAATTATCCTATTTTACTTCTTGAGTGGCAGATATTTTGTAAATATCTGTGTTTGAATTCAAACAACAAATGTTGACAATTAGTTCTCTAGCCCAGAGTAAAAACATTATTATTTTGTATTGGCAGCTTTTGTATTCTGAGAATCAACCTTCCTTGTGTTTCTTTTCTTTACCAGTCAGTATTGTTCCAGGGCAAACACCAATCTTTGTCATTCAGTTTAAAACCTTAGGATAGGGGCACCTGGGTGGCTCAGTCAGTTAAGTTTCGGACTTCAGCTCAGGTCATGATCTCATGGCTCGTAGGTTCGAGCCCCGCGTCTGGCACTGTGCTGACAGCTCAGGTTCAGATTCTGTGTCTCCCTCTCTCTCTGCCCTGCCTCTGCTCATGCTCTGTCTCTCTCTGTCTCTCAAATATACATAAATGTTAAACAATTAAAAAAATAATAAATAAAAACTTAGGACAGTTTTTAACATAAAGTATTCTGAAAAAAAGTGATAAAGTACAATTTGGGAAATGTCCTTTACAGTCCTCATTTTCTGGAGACTGTTTATCCCTTCTTGTTTTAGCAGTTGCCTCTGACTTGGTCACAGCCATCCCCTGAGGCTTTCTTTTTCCATTTATTTTATCCATTTAAGGTTAACATAGTAAGAGTTTTGCTACCGAGAGATTAAAATAAGTATGTTTGATGGAGCTTTCTCAAGGCTCCCGCACTGACCACTGCCTTTCTCCCTGACTTCTTATCTGGCATCTCTTCAACACAGGCCATGTTGAGGCTACCGAGTAGCGTGCTTCACAAAGGGCCACAGTTTTCTGTGTATTCTGAAGGAGGCGGGAGGGAAAAAAAAAATATATGTATGTATATATGTGTATATATATATATATTCCTGTTGTTTGTATGCACTGACAAATAAGAGATAAAATTCATCAGAGTGTAGTTTCCTTCATTCACTTTTTAAAGTCAATTGGCCTGTGAAATTTTACTGTAAAATTCACTGTAATATTTAGTAACACGGAATTGGACACGGCAGCTCCAGGCAAGAATAGGACACTCAGCACAATCAGCTGATACAAAAACTACATAACGAGAATGTCATCTGTATTGTTTTCAGTTTATAGCTCTACAAAATAAATTGGGGTGAATATCATGACTTGTGGTTTTATCCATTCTATATGTTTTGTTGCTTTAGTATTTATTAAGTACCAAGGTATTAGGAATTTAATCTAGTCATTAAAAAGAAATCCTTTTTGGGGGCACCTGGGTGGCTCAGTCACTTGAGCCTCTGACTCTTGATTTCGGCTCAGGTCATGATCCCGGGGTCGCGGGATCGAGCCTTGCATCGGGCTCGGCACTGAGTGTGGAGCCTGCTTAAGTATCTCTCTTTCTCTCCCTCTGCTTCTCTCTCTCTCTCTCCCCAGCTCATGCTCTCATTCTCTCTCTCTTAAAAAAAAAAAAAAAAAAAGGGAAATCTTTTTCCTCTTGGTTCATAATTAAGTCTCCTATCATTTAAGTGTGGTTTTTTTTTTTTTTTAAGGCTATTATATCTCACCATTTTTCCCTGAGTCCTGGGAGAGAGGATAGGTATCATTGTACCTGGCTGGTGTTTGCATTTTGATTTTGTCATTATAATTTCACAATAGTGATGAACAAAACCAGGCTTTCTGGAAGAGATGAACTTCAAAGGCCATATTGCAAGAAAATGATGGCTGATGAATAGAGCCAACCACATGAGGAGAGGAGAAACGGTCAGAAAGGAAGAGAGGGCAAGAACTCTGTCAGAGACAAGAAATACAGGGAACTCATTCAGTGCACTCTGTAGTGACTGAGGGAAAATGTATTTATCAAAAGTCTTTCTTGATAGATCATGACAGACTGCTAAGTATCACCCTTCTCCCCATTTGTCCATAATGTATAAATAAGTATTTTAAATGATCAGATGGGAGAGTGCTGACGTACGTGGAAACTGAATATATGGGGCTGGAAAAGTTTGTGTTCATCAAACTCAGGAGCAAAGGCAGATTGGCAGGGGTTAAACCTCTCTTTCAGAGCGCTCGCTCTTGAAAGAATTGCTTCCTATGATAGCACGTCCTCCCCCTTTGGTCTTGGTGTATGGAGAAGCAAGAAACTCTAAAAATGGGCTGAAAGAATGAATATGTCAGGGAAAGAACTAGGTCATCTCACATGACATAAAATAATGCACAATATCTTAAAACTTTTTCTACAGCCAGCAACATTCCACCATCCATTTCTAGTGAATTAACCTCAATTGTGATACAGCAAACACTAAATTGGGAAGAACCACAGCAAGAGATACTGAAACATAAATGGGTTTTATATTTCCTGTGTCTTAAGAAGAAAAAATAGGTGAATCTCATCTTCCTTGACTGTTTCCTCAAAATATATGCTTAATTCACTAAATATTCCCTGGTAAGAAACTGACCCAGTAATAAATTAAATAATGTAAGGTCATGATCTCAAACAAAATAAATTAAAAACTGCAATCAATTGAATAATGTAAGGTAATGACTTCAAAGTACCAGACTACCTTTAAAAATTCTGGAAGAGGACAATTTAACAACCAATGACCCTTTCAGGCTTAGAAAACAAAAACTCTTAGTATAAATGTTTGTGAAAGAGATTTAATTTTTAACACAATTAAATTCCTCTCCATTTTTATCTACCAGTGGTCACCATTAAACAAAAACCTAAGTTTACGTTTATGATCAAAGGCCAATAGTAGTTTAACTTGAATAGAGTTATACTTTCCGCCCACCTTATTAAGCCCTGATTTAAAATAAGACTAATGGTAGTGTGCTATTAACCCACAGGTACACCAAAAACAAGACAAAAACACTCTTTCATGATATTTTGCTTCACATGCTAGTGAACAAATTAATGCATCATTTTCTTTCTACAGGAAAACTGAAGATTTTAATAACAAACCCTCCAAGGTCAAAATGAATACAGGTATGCTGTCTCTGTTAGTTTTAAACTCTTTAAAAATCATCTTGGCCCTAAATCATTAAGTTTAGTACTCTGCTGATCTGATTAATCTAAATTCATTACTTGATTTTTTTTGTTTTTGTGCTCCAATCTTACAGCTATCAAAAGGAGGATTTTCTATTTTGATATCTACTCTTACTCTCTTTCTCTATAATCATATCTTGAAATTAACCCCTATGAGCCCTAGGAAAGGTAGCATGTCATTTGATGCATACATCTGTAATTTCCCACTTAAAATAGGCTAAATTCATAGGCAAATTGCCGCAGTAGAAAATATTCAAAGTTCCCCTTTTATAAACATTTTATGTTAACAATGTTAGCAGACAGAGTGTCAAAGCTTCATATGAGATCAGCTTAATTATTCTAGATGTAATACACATAAAGTCATAAGTATTATATTTTTAGAATAAGAACAGTATCTCCAACTAGCTTTAACAACACTAAGGTCTCTGAACTCTGTATTATATAACAATACAGGTATTATATAATACAGGTTAATTGCAACAGGGCTTGTGACACATGCTAGGCACATATGAATTTTCTTTCCACAGTAGAAATATTTTAACTTCTATTTTCACCTTTGCCCCTTGAAATTTTTATATTGGCTACCAAGTGATTCTGAAAAACAACTTTCTCACTGAAATTCTGGAAGCCGTGTTCACAGATGATACCGTTTCCTATCCACAAGCGGTCACTGGAAAGTTAGCCAGTTACTCCATGGCAAAGGAAAAAGGGGGTCCAGGATACTTTCTCACCTCAAGCTGCTTGCCTGGTTGCTATCTCTTATTGTTAGCAAAATGCTCCTAGGGACGATTAACAGTCATTGGTGAGAACCAACATCTAATCCCCAGATCAAGGGTAGAGACACGGACACTTGTCCTTTTGTCCATGATTCTATCGTCGCCCCTTGGCAGAAACCTGCTCTAGTTGACCTCAGAGAAGTGTGGGTCAGCGGCCCCCGAAGACGCAGTTATAAATGTGGAGAGTAACAGACAAGATGGGGGTACTGGAGATAGTCAAAATATATAAGGAAGGCTTACAAATCGAGAGAGATGATAACCCTAGAAAAGAACCAAGTAAAGGCATTTGGACAGTTGGAGGTGTGGCAATTAGACATGGGAAATGAAAGGAGAAATGTTATTAAGGAAAAGGATTGAAGAAAGCAAATAGAATAGAGAGAACACTGCTGAACAGAAGGCAATGGTGTGAGAGTTGTCATCCAGCAAACTGCCCACTTGAGGAAGTTGTATTCACCAACTGTTCGCAGGCACCTTCTCAGGGATTAAAGTTGAATCTAACTTCCCAGTATCCTTCATTTTGTGGAGTGCTGATTCGCCTAATGACAGAGGTATAATATGTGATTACACTAAATATGCCATATTGATTATATTACATTCAATAATTAATCTTCCTAGTCATAGAATCCAGTCCTTAATAGCAAAGTAGGCAAGGAGAAATTTGTGCATCTGTTTAGGTCTCTGGGCTACTTGAGCCAAGTTATTGCTTCAGCAGCGTGAATGTAACCCTCTAAAGCATGCTGTTGTTTAAAAGGAATGAGCATGGCTCTATACAGAATGCTGATTTGCATAGCTACTTTGCTTATCTGGGTGAATTTATACACATATATGGACATAAAATATGATATTGAAACATATGCGTACAAAATTGACTAGAAGTGACTGGACCCTTTTGTCTAAAATGCCAAAGTACTACTATAGTATTGCTATTTAAATATATATATTGCTGTAGGAAGTTGAAGAAAGCATTGTCACTCTATCTACAAAATAAAGTAGAGTGGTCCTTAAATATCTGTACATAAAACTGGTCTTTGTTACCTACCTATGAATCATTAAAGAGATATATTACTGCTTCAATGTCCTTGGGTCAGTCACTAACATTTTAGAAAAAAAAATCTTTTAAGTTAGCTTTTCATTTTTTACTCAAATACATACATAATAAACCAACCAAAGAAATGTGATTCATTTTTCATACAAAAGTATCTAAACAATGTATGGAAATATACAAAAACGTGTTCTATTTCCAGTCTTAGAACTTGAGAACCATCATTTTCCAAGAAAAATCTTAGCTCTTAAAGAAAGGAAGGAGAGAAAGACATCAGATAAGTCATAGTGTGTGACTTACCCATGAGTGTTTCCCAGCAGGTGGAAACAGCTCCTAGGAGTACTGTAGCATCAGTGCAAGAGTATGCAGGTCATTTATGACCTGCCGCCTTCTAGGTCGTGAATGAGTGTGAAGATGAGCGTAGCATCAGGATACTTTAAAATGACCTGAAATATGCAAGACAGTATCCTCATTTTGAGATCTTACACATATCTTCAAGGAATAGCAGAAAGTATCAACACATGAGTAAGTAGATAAAGAATACAATAGATTTTTCTGTTCCAGCAGTTTTACAAGTGTCTCAACTTTTCAAGGGGAGCCCTTTATTAAACTGTTCATAAAAAACTGATTCTCATTTCATTTTATACAGGTCTTAGCTTAGAATACAGACACTGTTTAACCCAGAGGTTCCTATACTTCCTGGTTTTACAATGTCAAGATAGCTTGGGAATTTTCAGCCATGTTCTCAAGCCAAAAGAAATACCTAACAATTCTATTTATTAAGCAGTAGGTGCAGACAACTTAATAAGTACTTATGTTCTACCAACTGAGAAGCAATTTGAAAAAATAATACACTTTAATTTAAAAAGTAATCATTTTTTAAATTCTTTATAACCACAGGTACTTACTAATGGAATGTGTGTGCCTGCTGAATGCACACAAAACTTCTCAGACCATGGAATTAGAGTGCACATCACCACTCTCTTTTACTGGCCCAAAATTCTTTTCAGGGGGTACTTGCTTTTTGCCACAGTTAACACCAAAACCCAGCTTTTCAAAGATGTGACATCATCTACAGGCAGACAACATAATTGACTACATTGAAAATGGGAACTAGTTGAAGCTCGTAGTTTCAGGCAGTGTCTTATGGATATCACTGTGTTCTCCTCAAGAACATAAAATATACTCCCAAGACCTTGTAAATCTCCTGAGAGGGCCCAAGGTCCCTCTGCACACAGTTTTGGAACCATGGATTGAATGAGTAGCCCTGAATCTCCTCATTTTGAAACTTTTCAGATGTTCAGGATTAACAGAACTAGAAAATGAAACTTCCTAGAGGTCAGGGACCACTTTCAACACCCTTCACTACACAATCCTTCTAGACCATTCATAGCTGCTATCCACCACACATTCAGTGACATTACCTCCATTTTATCTAAAACACTCCTCTCTTGTAGCCACCTTTTTTTTTTCTTCTTGGCAGTTTGCTAAAATCCTCTTGGTGTCTCTCTTAAAGATATCTTTAGTACTGTATGTTTCTACCATTTGTGTCTTTCTATGTTGACCTTTGATTTATTTGACTTCACTTATGTTGCTTCAAATCATTTTTCTGCTTTAGTTATTGTCTGGATTAGGAAATTGTTACTTTAAACATATATTTAAGAAATTATAGTTTGATAAGAGAGTCATTCCACCAACTGTAAACTCTACTGAACCATCACTTGTGATTTTATCAATAATTAATTCAAGTTTCACTTCCAAACACTCTTAAATTATTTCACTTCCAATAAACCAGGTGGATACTCTTCTGTAAGAAATAAAGGAAAAGGGAAAAAAGGAAAATAGCATGTGGCAATATACAATGATGATATTATCACTGTGGTGGTTATATGATTTGTTTTTCTTGTTATAACTTCCAAGAAGAATTCAATTTCAGTTGTTTCATTCCGGGGAAGGAGCAAAACTATTTATTGCACATTCCATACACAAAGGAATGTGGGAATGAAATTGGAGGCCATTTCTAAATAGAACACAAACCTTCTAATTTTAGAAGTCTTGGTACTCTAAACTTCTCATATCATGTTAAAATAGCTGATGCATTTTCACTTATTTTATTTCATGTTGTGATTTCCATACAGTGTAAGTATACAGATCATCATATATATTGTTCAAAAGTATAAAAGCAATTGATTTTAAACATTGGTCATTTCAGTACTGTGTATATCAATATTGCCTTTGATTCCAAATAAGAAGATAGAGAATTTCTAAAATAATATATGTTTATGAATCCTATCGATCAAATAGACCATGCCTATATCAGTTAATAACTTTTACTTCAAGAAGTGATTCCAGCTACTTTTAGGAATCATAAATAGCTAAAATACAGTAAAGCCTAAATGATGGATAAAAAATATACTGTATCATAGCTCTCAGTCCTGAAATACAAGTTGTCCATAACTCTAAAGGCTACTCACACTGCTTATAAATTTAATATTAATTGAATTTAAATGGTATAAACAAAGTTGAGTTCCGTATTTGTGTTTTCATTAAAGAAAACCATTAAGACAGTAAGTATAAAGTTTGTGTTTTCACTAAAGCGTTGCCATCTATTGCTAAAACAGACCCCTGGTTTTTATGTTTTGTTTGTTTTAGTTGGGGGTGGGTGTGAAGTTTTCAGATGTAGTCCATGGTTACTAATTCTGACTGCTCATCTTCCTCATGGATGTCTGGCACGTTCCACTTAAAAATGCATGATAGTGCATGTGCTTCCTCCTTTGCTGTGGCCTCTGCTATATCATTTTTTTGCTTTCAGATAGCGGTGGGTGTGTTCGCAAACGTGCTGCCATGTCTGTTACATTAACATCTGTGAAGAGAGTTCAAAGTTCTCCAAACCTATTGACTGCAGGTATAATATCGCTAACTCACAGAATGTCACAATCTACTGGCTTTATCTGACCTTTCTCTCTTTCCAGAATTATCTTGTTTGGATGATGAAAGCGGCTGTAAATACTTTTCGAATGCCTTACAAGTTCTTATTTTTCTTGTCTCAAGAATAGCTCCTATCCCTTATGACTGTTTTTGTTCTAAAAATAAAAAGCCAAACGAAACTGATACCTTATAAAAAGCATGTTAAAAATCTAATTAAAAACAACAGTCACCTGACAAAAATGTGTTGAGTAACAGCTGCAAGTGTTAATAACTAATTAAGGGTTTTTTCCCTCATAAACTAAAGCAATACAATGTTTAGTTAAGATAACTCACACATGATTTAGTTGCTTTCTTTTTATCTAAAAACTGCTGGGTGGTGGGGACACAGGGTGTCAGGAAGAGGGGTTTTCAGAAACTGAACTATTATAAATTCACTTCTTCACCAAAGGTTGCAAACAATATGAGAAAATAATAGTTTTGAAAAAGACCTTAAAATATCCTTTAATCCAATCAGCAAAGACTCTTCTAAAAAATATTTTTAAATGTCTTGGTCCAATTAAGATTAATTTGTACCCACAGATATAAATATCTGTAGAAAGTCATTGAGAGTGTGATATTTCAGCATCCAATGAGGTGGGTCTCTTTTTGACAAATGTCTGTCTTTCTTACCTAAGCCTGTGGGCACAATCTGCACTGAGAGAGGCTATTGCTGTAGAAGATCAAAGTGAACCCAATAGCTCCAGTGTCTGTAGATCCTGCAGTATGCCCAGACCTTATTGTGACTGGTTTGTGGGTTGGCTGGTTGGTTAGGTGGTTTGATTGTGTGTTCGTTGCTTGGGGTTCCTTGTTTTTTATTTATAATATTTGCAGGTTTGGGAGAAGCTGGAAAGAGATTGAGAGTATTTAAATAATTTTAATTCATACTGGGCATATTAGTGTCTTTTATACACATAAATTTAGTAGTTAATTAATACTGAGAATGTCCTTGGTTAAAGCCACTTGATCCTAAACTACCCAGCTATTTTGAGGGGAAAAAACAAGCTTTCATGTGCAGAATCCCACTCTTAACCACCACCACCTCCAGTTCACAAGTGTATCTCAATGTACAAGTTTAAATACCAGTCCAGGTATTCCATAATATATTACATTTTTAAAAATGCAAATTGCATTGCAATGTATGTAGCATGATATCATTTTGGTTAAGAAAGATCTTTGTATATGTGTTTGTACATGTTTGTTCATGTGTACACGAGCATGGAAAAATGTCAGAAAAACTCAAGTGTAGTTTGTATTGGATACCCGAGAGAAAAGGAAATAAAGGGAAACAAGAAAATAAATAAATTGATTGATTGATTGATTAAATAAATAGAATTCCAGGGCCATCAGGTGATTGGAATGCCTAACCACAAATGCCACTGGCATTTCGACCAAGTAAAATTCTGGCCCAAGCAGCTCAGACGTGGACCATCTGAGGGTACCATGTAGGGGATGTGGCACTACTTCAACAATGCCAGATTGTTACGATTTACAAAAGTATGCTAAAGGAATAGTAGGAGATTGAAATAGAAATTGCCATTTTGGAGAGTCAAAACTAGAACACCATCAATTTTGTAACACTCAATTTAGTAGAAAATATTTAATGCTTCAGAATCAAAGTAATGGAGAAGATTTGGTACTTTAGGAATATGAGATTATCTTCAGTAACAAGAGTATCCAATGTCTCTGGACCATTTAAAATTTTTTTAATGTCCATTTTCCAGAGAGAGTGCAAGTTGGGGAGGGGCTGGAGGGTGGGGTGGGCCAGAGGATCCTAAGCAGGCTGTGCGCTGACAGCAGCTAGCCTGATGCAGGGCTCGAAATCACAAACCATGAGATCATGACCTGAGCCAAAGCTGGACACTCAGCCGACTGAGCCACCCAGGTGCTCCAACCATTTAAAATTTTATATCACTAGAGGAAGTCTGGGAGGCTCAGTCGGTTAAGCCTCCGACTTCGGCTCAGGTCATGATCTCACCTTTCCCAAGTTCAAGCCCCACGTCGGGCTCTGTGCTGACAGCTCAGAGCCTGGAGCCTGTTTCTGATTCTGTGTCTCCCTCTCTGTCTCTGCCCACCCCCACTTGCATTCTGTCTCTCTCTCTCAAAAATAAATAAACATTAAAAAACCTTTTTAAATTTTATATCACTAGGAATACGATTTCTAGAGAACGAAGTCACCTGAACTTTGTTTTTAATTGCTACGTTAAAAATAGATCTCTTTTGTATTAGATACATAAGATATGATTCCTTTTCCAAGGAACTTTTAATTACATTTTGAAGAAAGAAATAAGCCTCTGTTTATGCCTCTTATATTCTATGATAGCCTTCATAAGAACTTATTCGACATAGCGTCTTCTTGTGAATCAAAAGAGGATTAGTAAATATTTATTACATTAGATAGTATTAAAATAAAACAACTTTTAAGTAAAAGACTACCTCCATAAAAGATTCTAAGCCCCCTTCTCTCCCTGCTCCAATCACAAAGTCAATATGAGCAGCTAGTGATCAACTATTTGTCCTTTAAATCAGTGTGTTTCTCTTTGTCTTTTAGAAGAAGTAATGTCCCAATGGGCAATTCATAGCACATACTGATATTTTCAACCTAAGCTAGAACCACAATAATGAGTATGTTGACTGTAGACTATAGAGATACAACAAGACTTTTCAAAGTACATTTTATTTTACCAAAACACGTGGCAGTCTACGATAACACCAGTATGGTGGTATGCTGTGGAGACTGGACCATTATGGTAAGAATCTGCATCCTGCCAACACCACCTGGGTGTTTTACATATACCCTTGGGAAGTTCCATCTGTTTGTACTTCAATTTTCCTTTCTTAAAAAGAAATTTTTTTGTCATTTTCCTATCTCTTTGAGAACTTAATCATTTCCCAAACTCACAAGGATTTGTCATAATTAAACAAGAGTAAATGAAGAAAACAAATAAAGAGGCTTATCACAGCACTTAGAGACACAGTAGGCATTCAGTTAGTTGACTTGAATTAATATGTGTAATTCATTCTTGCAAAGCACTTGAACCCTCCAAAGAAAGGAGCTATAAGAATTAAAATCATAATTTTCAAGAAAAGTGTAGTTTATATTGTCTAATATAGCATACCAGTTAAAAGGAATTTAAATAAAACCTCACGGGAGAGATTATGATATAACAGGTACCACCAACATGGCTACATAAAAATCATAATGGTGGAATCATAAAATTGGAAAGGACCTTGAGGGCATCCAGCCCAGTCCCCGAACTGCGCCAGGAATGCCTTGATAAGACCTGTGACAGGTGTCCACCACCTTCTGCCTGGACACCGGGAGTGTTCATTGTACCAGAGAAAAGCGGTTATGGTTCTTAATTCTCACAGACCCTAGTTATATTCACATGCCAAAGAGCCAGGGAATGATAAATCTGTCCCATTTGCTCATTCTTCAATTTTCAGAGAAGCAATGACCATCAACGATAAAGAACACTAGAAGCTAAAGTCTCTGATCTCTGAAACTCAAGTTCTAGTTTCTCCACAAGTGAACAACCATGAATCATACCCAAGATACTGGGCAAAAACCATTTTCCCCATGAATCTGCCAAATCATTTACATGCTAACCTTTTTTTTTTTTTAACCTATATTCTCTTTACTTGACATGGTTCCAGGATGCTTTCTGTTACTTGCTCCAAACCACACTTGCCCTCCCTTTCCTAAGCATTCTTGGCAGAAATTAAATAAAAGCAAGGCTATGGTGAACAGTATTCATGTGGGATGGTGTTTCTCTTTCAGTGCCTCTGAAGAATTATAATAAAATAGCAAATCAGGACTCGGTGTATTAGCTATATATAACTGGATTTATTTTAAAGAAATGAATGTTGTACATTTCAATATCCTTAAGAAACCACCCACTTAAGAGTAGACTGAAATCATTAACATAAGATTCATTAACATATGGATTCATCCTGAAGTTTGAAGCCAGGGCCATTTTTCTCCTTGCTCCTTGCTCATAATTCTACACCCTTGTGTCTATCATGTTAAGCAGGGCTATTCGGTGGAGCTCAAACTCATTTTTTGTTTAAATCTGAGCACAGTTCGAAAAGCCCACCATTATTAATATCTCATATTTCCTGTAGCAGAGGTACAGGTCCATTGGGAAATCTCTGGGCCCAGTACAGGGGGAGAGGGAAGCCTCTGGTTGAACCTAGAGTGACTATCATGTGAGTCTTGCACATAATGTTTATTCCCCTGTAGGTTCCATCATCTCCAGCATGGTCACCAGTAAGAAGAAACAGAACTGCCCCTCTACAAACTGCCAATCTGATGAAGTTTATTTCAAGCATCCTTCAAATCTGCTCTAAATATACCTTCCTCCCCTTCACTGTGTCTACATCTCTTGTACTTACAAGCATCTGGCTTCTACCATCTCCATCCCCGGCATATACCCACACACCCTTCATTATAAGCTCAGTTTTATCAAACTAAGGTGGAATAAACTCCCTATTCTTAAGCAAATAACTATGATATAAATAATAATTACTACTGCTCCTTCCCTTTTCATTGCCATTCCAGGTCCCAAAACTTGCTCCTTGTCCACAAACAGTATGTGACACTCAGGTGGTTTTTATATCTCTCTTCCTGAGTGCCCCAGAGCAGAATTCTGATTACTCTGTATTGCTACATTATGTTTGTTTTCTTTGTAAAACATCCTTTACGTGATTGAGAATTTCAATCACTTCTGCTTCCATTAAATCCTAGAAATAGAATCTAATAGTAAGCATTTCACATATAAGTCTTCAGAGTTACTGTTTTTCTTTGCCGTACCCATGTTATTGTGGTAAAATGATTTTGAGCTCATTGGAGATAAATTCCATAGTAAATTAGCAATTATCATAAAGGATAACGATTTGTTAGTCTTCTCTAACTCACCTGAGCTGAAGACATGGTAATGTACTCTGTGCTATTTCATATTTTTCTTCCTTTGATTTAGAAAGAGTCTGTATCAAATATTTTATCTGAAAACCAAACTCTCATTTCTCAACTCATTTTTATCACTCCAAATTTATGTGTTTAGGTTTCAAAATATCCCATAAGCATTAGAAAGAAAACGAAGAGTCCTTTTTACATGTAACATCATGTTCTATTAGGCATTGAGATACAGCAATTTAATAATGGTCTCGGGAAACCTTGAGGAGGAGTTCAGGACTGGACAGAAGATTAGGCTGGATAACCCCTAAGGTCCTTTCTAAAGTTAAAAGAACCAAGAAATACAAACTGATTACCTCTAGTAAATATCAGTTACAGAATATTCTTGAATGTATAATCCGAATAAACCCGATAGTAATTATGTCATGGAGCAATTTTCCAACTGCATTGTCAAAAGCAATGTGTTAATATTTAAACTTGCTTTCCACAGCTTACTCCAAGACAATGGAATATATTGTAACAGCTCTTTCATATTTGAATACAAAATGATTTTAAAATGGCAACAAGAAGAAAATTCAAAGTTCAGAGAATGAATTGAAAATATTGCATAATATGGTAGAAACACCTACACTTTCTTTCTTAAAGTATAAAAGTGAAATGCAGGCTACAAAAAATTGATCACTATCTAACACAGGACTTGAATATGGTTAGTAACACCAGGGCAGTGAAAGCTAAGTATCTGGGGGTTTGATTTAATGCTTGGAGAAGCAGTTATTATTTACAAGCCAGACACCTTTTGATCCTTTAATTTGGTATTTAAAAATTCATATATCCAGGTTGGGCAACAATAAGATAAAAATTACATGGTTGCAATATTATTGAGGGAGAAAAAAATCAATGTTTGTTATATGTGTTAATTACATATTATATTTAATGAATGATATTTTAATTGAAATAAATATAAATGCACAAATCTCTAATTTAGTAGATTTGACTTACTTTGAGTTTCAGAAATGAGATAATGTTTGCAAAAAAAAAAAGTGGTTGTGGTTCTTTTTTCCTAAATGATCTTGATTAGACTGTTCATTTCTTTTACTACCCTGGTATTAATTTCAGCATTTCTTTTTCTTTTAGGACGTGATTCTCAGTCACCAGACTCAGGTACAGAAAAGCTATTCTGAATAACCATTACATCTGTTGTGAGCTGTTTTGGTTTTTTTTTAACATATTTGTAGTCACATTGTTGACCTCACAGTAAACTTCAATTGCATATACAGTTATGTCTATTAAACTAAGTTTAATTTCTTTTTACAAAGAAGTTATTTTGGAAATAAAAAT
This sequence comes from Crocuta crocuta, assembly GCF_008692635.1. Taxonomy (NCBI): domain Eukaryota; kingdom Metazoa; phylum Chordata; class Mammalia; order Carnivora; family Hyaenidae; genus Crocuta; species Crocuta crocuta. Next base: position 5,725,085 of record NW_027527449.1, on the reverse strand, counting down.
AAATTTTACCCAAAAAAATGTTAAAAGTGAATGTAGATATTTTTGTATCCAATTTGTCTTCCCTTAATAAAAGCTTGGAGCTCTTACAATGATCGAAATCAAGAGACATTGAACGGCGATGCTACATATTCCTCTCTTGCAGCAAAAGGTTTTAGAAGCGTTCGACCAAATTTACAAGAAAAAAAGTCACCAACTCAGGTAATCCTGCACATTCTTGTCTACTATGTTATTTTAAACATGGTTAAAAATACACTTTAGAGTCTCTTCTCTAGCGACAGGTGCGTATTTAGAACATCTTTAATCTTTAATATGTTTTGCTTTTCTATCTGTGTTCCTTGTCAAACTTGAATTCACAACATGTTTAAGTTCAAAACAGGCTTTGTGGGCTTTTTTTCTGACTCAGGTTGTAAAAGTAGATCACTTTCTAACATTATATTTATGACTTTTTCTAATTCTTAAAAAGCTGTTGGCCGATGCTTTGATTTCGAAGCTATGCCGTCAGCCGTACATTTATTCAATAAATAGGAGTTCTGCAACTGTTCATTATGTTAACTGAAAGAACCCTGTGTTGGAGATATTAGTAAAATTGTGCCCCAAACCTGAAAAATGTTATCAAAACAGTGTGACTAAATATACGGTACCTATACCTCAAAGTCTAAAAATATGCATATATCTCAAGGTCAAAAAAATATGCCAAGAGAATACATGTTGATTTTTAACATAATTTTCAATATAGATGGAGTCAAACTTCATATTGTATTCTCCATAAAAACCATTTTCTCCCACAGGGTAACTATTGATAATAAATTAAAAGGCATTCTAAGTGGAATAAAAATGATCATTTAATCTAGCCAGCAAAATGTGTAGAATAAGGAGGTGTGACATTGTTTTACTTTCTTTAAGGGTTAGGTTGATGCTGGTTTTCTCAAAGACTAACTCTGACTTTCTCTCTGTTTTTCCTTCAACATTATTTCTCTCTCCGGATGCTTCTGGCAATCCAGGCACCCTTTCCACCACCCAGAAAAGAGAGCTTTTGTAGCTCCCTGATAACCAGTCACACAAAGGGTGACATTTTAGACCAATCAGTAACTAACACACAAACTCCCTCCTGTACAAAGTACTTTACTAATAAAAAACCTCTTGAGGGAACTATGTATTCTAATGATGACTCAAACCAGACAATTGTGTATTCGGAAGAATCTAACACAACTGTGTCATATACACAAAAAATCACTAACCCGCTACCAGCAGCTGCCACCATTGGTTCCCCATCAAATGCTAACACCAGCACCCCATTTCTACAAGAGGACTACACACAGGACTGTCAAACTCGACGAATTTCTACACTGAAACTAATCCATAACCAGGATCTAGGAAGTAGTGTCCACTTTAATACTCCACAGTTTTCCCAATCTGTTGAAGTACCATCGTTTCTCCAAAGGCCTTGCTCACCACCCCCTAACCCAGCGCCTGAGATACACACAACATCTCTTTCCATTCAGATAACTCCTGTTTCAGGACACGATCCTGAAAGCCACAAACAGCTACCTGAGCTTTCTCCAGAGACTACAAAGATACCTCTTCAGCAAGAGAGACAAAAATCTGCAGTTGCTGCGGCCTCTCAGTCCTCAGACTGCCGGGTGGTACATTACACTTTCCAATCTCTTCTCACAGGTGTTCAGCACAGACCCTAACTCCTTTGATTTGGGCTTCTTGTATAACCCAATGCTTTGGTAGTTTCTGAGCAGGAAGGGAAAGGAGAAAGAAACCGTCTTCCTATTTAAAGCCCTACTAAATTCATCAATAAATTTCTGGGTATCTTTTAATAAAAAATACATATATACATAGCAACCAATATATATCAATGTGTATATATAATATACACAGATTTTTAATCCAGAAATCATGTGCTAACATTTCTTCCTTCTAAGTATTGATGAATTTGTTATCACTGAATACTCTGCAAACCACTTCAGTTCTCAAAGTATTTTTAAATTTTACAGAAATACTTTTATGTCAGACTTTTGAGTGCCTTGATTTGCTTTGCATGTATAAAGGCTCTCAAAATAATTAGCAACTACAATTCATTTGGCAGGAAACATGTACTTTAATTCAACCAGCATTTACTCCTTTGTACCTCAATATTTAGTTTCACTGAAACTTGATCAATTTCTACCCCTTAAAATTTATTTCAGAACATATATTCACCAATCTTTAATATCCAGACTGTTAGGAAGTAAATCTTTATTTCCCTATATGTAAAATGCTTTCATAAGTGCCATTCTACTGGCATTTATTAGTCATTTAGAAGAGAAATGTGTTCCTCTTCTTGGTTTCTGCAAAATGATTTAGTGTTAAGAGTATAAGCTTTAAGGATCAACAGCAGATTTCAGTTCACCTCCATCACTGGCAATGCGATGAGGCAACCTTCTTAACTTCTCTGTGGGTCTGAGCGAAGAAATGAGAATATTAATTAATCCTTAATTCATAGGTATTGGTAGGACTAGGGAGATAGTAGAAGTAAACTACTTAGGACAGAGCAAGCACTACATAAATGGTAGCCATTAAAAAAGATAAAATGCTAACAACTACAGCAGTGGTGGGAAGATTGGAAACACTAATACCCAAGTAAATAATCTGTATAATACTATTTCCTGTAGCTGCGTTATTAAAGATCATCCAAAACATATCTTTGAAGAGACAGGTTTTTAAACTTTGTGGAAAAATCAGACATCTGATTGATACCACATCCCTTTTCCCACTTAGAAAGCAGAAACAAGCTCAGATGATTAAAAAGACAAATGGGTATTTTCCTATCTCTACTAAAAAGATCTCTTTCATCAGCTAATTGTGATATGCAAAATTAATTCGTTAGAGAAAGTTCTTTGAATTAAGGTAATATCTTTTGAAAGGACGTATGAAATATGATAACAATAATTATAATAGCAACTTAAAAATACTAGGAGTTTATCATATGCAGGTACTGTTACAACTTACTTGTATTTATTATAAATATAATAATATATTTATATACTATTATAATAATTGTTAATATTAATAATATAATTAATAAATGTTAATTTTCTTAATATAATTTAATATTGTTTATATAATTTTTGGCTAGGATTATTATTTATATTATTAACATAATATAAATTATTAATAATATCAATGTTAATAATATTGTTGGTATTGTTTATATTATGAGGTAGGGAGCAAAATCAAGCTGAGACACTACAGACAGGGTTCTGCCAGTATCAGAGAGCAAGCTTACTTATGTCCCGGGACATGTGCCTCCAGGAAGCATGGGTAGGAGAAGTCATAGCACACACCACCATGTTAGAACTCAGTTTGCTCCTCTAAGAGTTTGGTTCTTCTAAATGGCTTTATTATGCTTGGACACTTAAGTTCGATAACTTTCTCTTTCCATGGTTCTGTCACTATCCATGCCGACCAGAGATAGTTGGTTTCATTACATAATCCCCAGAGAATCATCACGAAACACAAAGTAAGGTTTGAGATCCTGTCACTTTTATTCACTGAACCATTATTTACTGGGTTTCTACTATGTGTCAAGTCTGTTCTAGTCACAGAGCTGTGTTTGAATCTACTGAGGATTAAAATTTACCAGGGAGGGGCAAAAATTAATTAAAAACAACTTAAATAAGTAGATTACATACATCAGAAAGAGATTACATAAATAAGCAATACTTAGCAGTGATTTGGGGAGAGTCCACATTACTTAGGATAGTCAAAGGATCCTCACTGAGAATTCCAAATAGCTTTGAAGGGAGAAGACCATTCCTGTCAGAGACAGCATCGAGTCAAGGCTTTAAAGCAGAAGCATGCTGGGGCCGCTCGAGGACCAGCAAGGAAGCCAGTGGGAAGACAGGGAGAAAGGGAGGCATAGAGTAAGCAAAGGGGAAGCCAGAGGTAACAGTGGCCAGATAACATCAGTCCCTGCAAACATTGCAAGGATTTCAACTTCTACTCTCAGTAACAATGGGAGTCATTGGGAGATTTCAAGCTACCACAATCGTTATTCAACTCACGGTCTAACTGAATCATTCTGGCAGCTCAATGGAGAATGAACTATACTAGGGCAGAAAGGAGGCTAAGCAGCCTGTTAGGTGGCTATTGCAACCATTTAAGCATGACATGATGGCGGCTCACGGCAGGGTGGAAGCAGTGGACGTGAGGAGAAGTCAGATTCTGGATGTATTTTGAAAACAGAGAAAATAGTATTTCCTAGACAGCATGTGGGACGTGAGAGAAAGAGAAGAGTTGAGACTGACTCCAAGGATTTGAATCTTAGCACCTGAGAAGGATGGAATTTGCCATCTGTTGCCCATACAGACGGGATAACTGTCTGTAGAGCAGATCTGGGGGGAAATCAGAGGTTCTATCTGAGACATGGTAAGTTTGAAGTGTCCATGAGATATCCACATGGAGAGGTAGAGTAAGCGGTCCAGTATAGGAGTCTGGCATCCAGGTAAAGGGACCAGGTTGGAGATACCAGCCTAGAGATGGTTTTTGTAGGCAAGAGACTGAATGAGATCACCAGGGCATAAGTACTGAGAAACCAAGGGCCAAGGACTGAGTCCAAGAGCATCCTACTAGTAAAAGAAAGAACCAGCAGAGGAGACTAAAAGGAGCATCCGCTAAGGGAGGAGGAACATGTGGTATCTGAAGAGCCGAGCAAGGAAAGTATATGGAGAAGGAAGAGATGGCTAACTGCACAAATACTGCTCACAGGGCAAGGGTACGATGAGTTCTGCTAAGTCACCTTTGACCTTAATGGAGACATTCTTGGAGTGGGCTTAAGAGAGACTAGAAGAGCAACTGGCCTAATTATTGTAAACCCTTTCATCCAGTTATTTTCCCTCTCTGAGCCTCAGTCTTTCATCTGTAAAATGAGGATAATAATGGTGTTCATCCCATACCACTGCCGTGAGGTTTGGTTAAGATACTGTATGTAAGGAGTTTGGTGTAGTGCTTGCTACTTAGTGACCCCTCAATATGTAGAAGTTGTTGTTATTTTAAAATAGCCTCCTTTTTCCAAACCCTACATCTGATTGGGAAAAGGAAATACACTGTTTTCCACAATACAGTTTCTTATGAGTGGGTTAAAGTTTATTTCATCTGACTTGCAGTTTGCTCCATGATGACACTGTGTTGCCCTTTATAGCACTTTGTCACACGGTGCCATGACATTGTTGCAGTTTGGGCATTTATTTCTTTATTTAGTAGTAAGACTACTTAACATGAGATCTGCCCTTTTAACAGATGTTAAAATGTATGACACCATATCATTAACTATAGCCACAGTGTCGCAGGGCAGATCTTCAGAATTGACTCATCTGGCATGACTGAAACATTACACCTGTTGAACAGCAACCCATGTCCCCCCAGACCCCACTCCTGCCCCTGGCAACCACCATCCTGTTCTCTGCTTCTCTGAGTTTGACTGTTTTAAATGCCTCATGTAAGCAGAATAGTGCAATACTTATCCTTCTGTGCCTAGCTTATTTCACCGAGCAGAGTACTCAAGGTTCATCCATGTCTCGTATGACAGGATTTCTTTCATTCTTAAGACTGAATAACATTCCATTGTATGTACACATTACATTTTCTTTATTCCATTCTTCCACCGATCCACATTTAGATTGTTTCCCCATCTTGCTTATTGGGAAAAATGTCATTGTTAAGTCTCATTTTCCACATAACAGCCTCTCGCCTCTCGCAATAGTGACCTTTGCATTTTAAATACTTACACTCCCTGTTCTGGCAAGAACTCTCATTAAATACTGAGAGCTGTAGGCTACACTCTATGAATCAGCCCAATACAGGCTCCATTATAAAGAATTAGCCTCCCAAGAAATTAGCAAATTCAAGCAACAAAAATTCTCTATGCTGAGAAGTGGAAAGGAAACTTGCGTGTTTTATGAGTTCCATTTACTTTTTTTTAATGCTGTTTTTGTTAAAGTCTGACCATCAGTTTAAGAAGAAAACAGCAACTTGCTTTTAGGAATTTTTATTCTCTCCATATTTGATAACTGAACATATTGCTTCATAAACTTCATATATGTTAATTTTCTTCTTACTAATTTGTAAATAGAACACAAAGTGAGGTGTGTTATCCTACTATTACTGTGGGAACAGATAGCCTGTTGCTAAAAATGCCACCTTGTTCAGTATCAGACAAGCGAAGGTCTAAGCCAGAAGCTTTGAAAAGACAGCAAGCATTTTCCCTGGCATTGGTGAATGCTGTTCCCGTTGCTTCAGGGGAACAATCTCAACCCTTCTATTATGAAATACCGTAATCAATCATTTGCCAGAGCCTACTTTCACAGCTGTTGCTGCACATATGTTGGAGACTCAGAGGAGAATTTATCTCACTGTCATGTAGAGGAAGGAGCAAAGTCATCTCGGTTCCTCCGTGGAATCGAGATGTCTAAGTTAAGGAAGGCAGAAAAATGAATAAATGTCAGCAGTGTGGAATGATAAGAAAGGTTCAGAATACAAAGTATGCTTTCTGGACCCATCTCATCAATACCAGCCCCAATCCCTCAAGTATTCCATTAGGATAGCCAGCCAGCATCCCGTAACGTCTTTTTGAGTCTGTTACGTTCTTCGTTGATCAGGTCTTTGGCAATTTCTTCATCAGACTAATGTCTGCTGTGTGTATTTTTTTTTTTAATGTTTTATTTATTTCTAGGAGAAAGAGAGACAGCGCGAGCAGGGGAGGGTCAGAGAGAGAGGGAGACACAGAATCTGAAGCAGGCTCCAGGCTCTGAGCTGTCAGCACAGAGCCCGACGCGGGGCTCGAACCCACGAACCGCGAGATCATGACCTAAGCGAAAGTCGGACGCTTAACCGACTAAGCCACCCAGGCGCCCCTTGCTGTGTGTATTTTTGAATGAGTGAACAGTAGAGCATATTTTGGAGCCTGAAATGAATTTAGAAATCACCTAGGATCTCCTCCACAGCACCTCCAAACAGATGCACATGAGCTTCTTCTTGAATACACTCAGGCACTGAGGGCTCAGTCACTTTAGAAGGCGGCTCTGAAATGCTCAAGCAAGTCTCGGATCTAATGATCAGAAAGGATTTATAATAGTGAGTCATAATCTGCCTTAACTTCTGCATACTCTTCCCACAGAGCCAAAGAGATGAAGTTTTCTCCTTTCCCTATGACACTTTTCATATTATTGTTCTCTCTACCCTGTTCTTTGCTTTGTGCAAAGCATCCCTGTGCCTCCCAAGCAATTCAATTTTTTTGTACTAAGTGCTTTGTTGTACTGTACTAAGTACTTTATGTACATTTCCACATTTGATTTTCACAAGCTTTAGGAGGTGGGTTTTATTAACGTCCACGTTTTACACAGGAGGAAACTGAGGCCAAGGGAGATAAAACAACCTGCCCAAGTGTGTCTGACTCCAGATCCACAGCTCCACCAGTAGTTTCCACTGTCTCTACCTTCTGAGATAACCTGACTCCTGAACCCTTTCTCCGGCAGCATTCTTAAATACGACACCTTCCTAGATTCAAAAATTCTCCATCAGAGTACCACAGAGGACAGTGGAAATATTCACTCACTGATCAGATGCCACACTCTGTCCATGTGCCTGAATCGGGGTGGCAATTTTGGATCACTTGCACCCAGAGGTAGGGACTATAACGCTCATAAGATCTCTGGTAAAAAAGGGTCTTCCTTATGAGACTACAGGGTAATCTCGTATCATTGAAATGCTAGCGGTACAGCCAGGACTTAGGGGAACAAGGGAATGACCAGTTCACTACTCTTTCTCCATCTTACATGCCATCTAGTTCCTTCTCTCCTCTGTGTGTGAGCCTTGTTCTCTCTTAGCTTCTGTCCTCTCATTGCTTCAAGTTGTCTGTGGATTCCAATGACGTTGCCCAGTGTCAGTTATGCATGAACTTGTGTCTGGGGTTGTGGGGAATTCTACTGCTTGACTGGGGCATTCAGTGTCATATAATTCAAATTCTCCAGAGGGAGGCAGTGCCTAAATGGCCTAGTTTAGTTCAGTCATTCTCCTCCTAAACAATCAGCTGTGGCCAGAGAAATGGAATCGCCTGGTACGAACATGGCTGCCAGGCGTGGTCTCCCTAGTACCCTCAGGAGGGGCAGAGAGAGGAGGTTGATTATTATAGCAGCAGGTGAGGATTGACTTTCGTTTTTCCTAAAAATTCTCCAATTGTCGATTTAAAAGTTATGGAAATTCAAAGTCTTAACAATGATACGGATAATTATATTATAAAACTCCATTATAAGTACCCATCAACAATTTCCATTATCTGGTCATTCATTTTCAATGGTCAACTCCAATTATCCTGGTACTGTTTTAAAATCAACATAAGATGCCATTCCCTTAAGTTAGTAGAAACTTTAGTACCACTATCTAACGAGTGAAAAGAAAAAAAAAATGAAAAAACCACTATGACACCTAATAAAATATAAATGATTTCTCAGTATAAGGGGATTGATTCTTATGCAATTCCCTCCTAAACTTTTTTTATTCCAGTAAATTACTGTCAACTCTATGGGAAAATAGAGAAAAACAGTCAAATCCCTCGCTTGATATTTATCAAGTATTCTGTATGCTCCTTGGGAAAGGAGGCCTACAAGATTAAGAGGATAAAGAAGGAAATGCTAAGATCCCAGACCATAGTAGCATGTCAGGCCAACTGGAGCCCAAGACAGAAAGAAAAATATGTCCCCATATATGTATGTTGTTATCTACTGTTAATTTTTTTCTAGAACATTGAAGTTATTTTTAAAATATTGAAAAGTTTAAAAAGGTAGGTGCATTAAAACCAACATTAAGTTTAAATATTTTATTTACCCAAACAGAATTTATTATAATTTTACCTCCTCTTAAATAAATTTAAAAGTGTCCTCTTTGTGATCATTGTTAGTCAAGGGGAAATTGTCTAACATAGCTATTCTCTCCATTGAAAATGAGACCAGGAAAAAGAAGATTTGAGAAATTTTACTAATGGGTTTGCTTCCATTAAAAAATCCAGGATACAAATTTTTCCTTTTTCCTTGATCTTCAATATGGCTTGTCATGGCATCAGTTGTTATTTCAATTTTTGTTATTTGGTTCCATGTGGATTGGGAGGGGCATTTATTTTTTTTTCTAAGATTGCATTAAAATAGTTTTGTCTCAATTACTGCATTTAAAAAAATAATTGAGATAGAGAGAGTGCATGAGCTGGGCAGGGGAAGAAAGAGAGAGAGACAGAATTCCAAGCGGTCTCCATGCTCAGAGTGGAGCCTGACACAGGGCTCAGTCTCACAGTTTGTGAGATCATGACCTGAATTGAAATCAAGAGTCAGATGCTGAACCAACTAAGCCACCCAGGTTCCCCCCAGTTGCTGAATTTTTGTCACTCTATTAAATTCTGCACCTGAGATAAGGATCTCAGTCATGTCACCAGAGGCCTGGTGTTGCCAGACTACACTCCCTTTCCCTGCACACCAGCTTTATACCAAGCCTACATCCAAGACCTTTTTCTCACCTCGAGCTTCTATATCTGCTGAGTCAGCAAACTGATGGCCCACAGGCTTGTGACTATAGATATGTTTTATTTCTAATTTGGCCACCTTTAGAAGGAACATACCTTCTCCATCCTACTGTGGTCCTGACTCTTCCTTCTTATCTAACGCCAAGCCTGATCTGCACATTCTGGGTACATTCCTGGCCCTCAGCAGGCGCTTGGGTTGGCAAGGCCTATGCACAACCATACACTTTTTCGACTGCTGAAACTCACCCTTCCTGAGTCTCCTTGTTCCTTAATTCCTTAAGAGGTCCCACCTAGAGTTAGTGATCTCTTTCATCCACAACTTCACCTTAGCATTCTGGGTTGAATTCATGCAGACCAAGATGTTCAATGCTCTTCTCTCTTACAATATTAAGTATCTTGGGGTTTAAGTGGCATCCCTTTCCTCTGCAGCAGAAAACTGGTGTCTCTAGCTCCCCCCTCCCTCCCAGCTCAACAGCTGGAGAAAGGGAAAAGGAACTTATACCCACAAAAGTCAGTGACCATTGGCCTATAGCCAAACACCTTAACCTTACATGTCTTAGAAGATGGAGACACAAAACAACTATAATGATTTTCTGCAGTCATCTGTCTGTCTGCCAAGAAATTCAGTCAGAAAAAAAGTCCTCTTGTTTTAAGTTAGTTCTTCCTACTGTAAGTAGCCAGACTGACAACACACTTCCTCATCCCTTTTCAGGCTCTTGCCTCTTCGCTTATCACATTTTCCTCAGACAAACATGTAGTACGTGATTTTCTCTTCTGCCATGTCTAAGAGGGTAGCTCATCAACGAGGAGATCAGGGTCAGGCCAAAAACTAGTCTAAGATGTAATTTACATCTTCATGGCAAGCTATTTCAAATCTTTTGTGTGAGTGACCTATAGACGATTTTTTTAGTTTTACCTATAGCAATTTAAATGTGGAAAGACTCACCACGAGGCATTCCATCTGTTACACACACATGCATTAGGACTCAAAATTGTGAGCATATCAGGAGGCAGGAAGAGAAATTCACATAGTGACATGCACTTGGAAGAACGAATGAATGGATAAAGACCATTCCTAGACACAATGCTATACAATCAAATTGATCATATTACCCATGACAATAGTGTTTTAGAATCTGCTTTAGCTTTTGACTTGTATCACGTCCAAAAGGATACATACAGGTAAGCCAATTCAGGGAGGGTTACAGTCATTAGCTTTTCCTTTTTATTTTGAAGGGCAAAAAACTCCTTTGAGCAGATAACTCAAATCCTATGGCATGATTTATATTATTTAACAGAATTTTCACTTAGCTTAAGTAACACTAAAGAGATTCATGTTATGTAGAAAGCTCCTTAGTGAAACTACATTATTATAAGAAATTCCATGGACATTGTGCTCACCCAAGATAGATTTGTATTGAATTGCATTCAGACTTTTAACAAAATTCTTTACTATGAGAATATTTTAAATTCTGGCTAACTTGAAGATTTAAGATTCAAGTTAAGATTTAACTTGAAGATTTAAGATTCAAGTTAAGATTTAACCTGAAGATTTAAGATTCAAGTTAAGATTTAACTTGAATATTCTGTCAGTTCATTCTAGAGATTTTAAAACTGTGTATAGTAACGGGGCATCTGGGTGGCTCAGTCAGTTGAGCGTCCAACTTCGGCTCAGGTCATGATCTTGCAGGTCATAAGTTCAAGCCCCACATCAGGCTTTCTGTTGTCGACGCAGAGCCCATTTCAGATCCTCTGTCCCCCTTTCTCTGCCTTTACACCACTTGTGCTCTCTCAAAAATAAATAAAACATTTTTAAAAACCTGTCGACAGTAAAAAACTATCACTTTCAAAATAAGTGTGTTTAAACAACAATCTTATTAAATAAAAATAGGATAAGGAAGCATGTCTTTTTATCCAGGGTTGGAATTTCTTAACTTGTCAATCTAACAATTATTAGATTGTTAGATTATGGTATCCACAATCCCTTAAAGTTTATGCAGAATTTTATGTATGGATGGATTCGTACACTTTTCCAATGAGAAGAATCAATAGTCTTCGTCACATTTTTTAAGCTATCTGTGACTAAGAGAAAGCTTTTTATGTATTTGTTTTAGAAGCATCTGTTTAAAAGTCTAAGGGAAAAAAATAATTTATGACTTTTTGAGATAAACAGCTTGTATGACATCAACTGTTAGGAAAGTGCTGTCTGGCCAAGAACACCAAATAGTACCACCTAAGATTTCTAAGTTAATACAGGTTTCTTTATTCATTCCCCACCCTGGTATTAATGTCCTATAATACTTCTGGCTATGGACCTATCTTACAACTGGCACCACACCAAACACTCAAAAAAAAAAAAACAAAAAAAAAAAACAAAACTATTCTGAAGGAGGAAAGGAAGAATTAAGAAAAAAATTGTTTTGCTTCAGAGTTTCATTTACTCAGGATGAAGCTGATGCTTATCAACACATTTGACATGTGTGGATAGACATCACGGTGGTCAGAAGGGATAGGTATAAAACCTATAATGGGCCATCCACTCTCTTCCTTTTACAGACAGCCTCTCCACCACGTTTTTTAGCCTCCTGGGTTACATAGCCTTGGAGGCATTAAACCTTCTTTTTCTCCTGTTTCTTTCTCCTTTACCTAAGACTTAAAACCAACAGTAGCTCTAACCAACTAAGGTACCTCCTAACCATCATCAGGGGCTGGTTTTTGTCTTCACTTCATTTTCCCAAACAGCTATCTCTAACTGCACAATTAGGATATTTTAAAGTGCAATTCTTTTCATATTTTATAGTGAAATCAAAATATCCTTTTTACCTCATTCGTTTTTAGTTCCATCATTCTTTACATCTTTAAATCAGGGAAAAAAATGGGGTAACCTGTTTTATATTTGGGGGATAATTTCCAGGTGGGAGGCAGTAGGGAGAAATCTATAAGATTTAGCTTTTTTTTTCTTTTCTTAATGTTTATTTATTTTTGAGGGAGAGAGAGACAGAATGTGAGCAGGGAGGGGCGGAGATAGAGGGAGACACGGAATCCAAAGCAGGCTCCAGGTTTCGAGCCGTCAGCACAGAGCCCAACGTGAGGCTCAAACTCATGACCTGTGAGATCATGACCTGAGCCGAAGCTGGACACTTAACCGACTGAGCCACCCAGGTGCCCCTGCTATAAGATTTTTCTTCAATTGAAGAGAAGGGAATTCTGCTGGCCAATAGACAACCTGATATTATTTTGCTGTGACAGGGACAAAACGCAAAACTTCTGAGGGAAAAATTCTATGGTGCCAAGACTCTCAATCCCCCACCCCAAATTACAATGCAGTGCTATGTGAAAACAGGTCTTTTTTCCAAAAACATTTACTAGATTTATTTTCTTCACTTTTTCATGCCTGTTCTGTACTGTATGCTGGTAACTAATCCTTTGAATATATTTCTTAAAAGGGCTTGCAAACACAGCTGATGATAAAGCTGAATAAAGCCTTCTCTGCCACATTGCAAAAAGCGATGTTTTTATTAACCGACTAATTTATATCTCTTGTTATTTTCACCTCATACTCAGCCTGGAAACCAGAACTTAGCTGACAATGTGCCAGAGGTAAATACTTCACAGGCTCCCAGACACACCACACGAGAAGCCTGTCTTCATGCCTTCTTTCTGGGGTGCTGTTTAACTGAACCACGTCTTACCTGACGGTGGCTCCAGCCTAGCCTCCCTGACTGTCACCACCTGCTGATGTGGGGCCTTCACACCTGCACAGATCCCCTCTTCCCCCGACCCTTTCACACTGCTTTTCACAGACCTCTTCTCCTTGCTCCTGTCCTCCCTGACCACAGCCACATCGCAGACTCTCACTACTGACTTGTCTTGCTCTTCTGGTGAGTTCTCCCCAGCCACCCCACATGAGCTGGGGAAGCTGACTCTGAAACACCTTCCCAATCATGGGTCAGAGGTCATCGGTGACAGATTGCACCACCATGTGGCCATGCACGTCATTATTCCTCCTTCCTATGCCTCCAGCACTTTAAAAAAAATATTTTAATGTTTTATTTATTTCTGAGAGAGAGAGAGAGAGACAGCATGATCAGGGGAGGGTCAGAGACAGAGGGAGACACAGAATCTGAAGCAGCTCCAGGTTCTGAGCTCCAAGCTGTCGGCATAGAGCTCGATGTAGGGCTCGAACCCACAAACCATGAGATCCTGACCTGAGCTGAAGTCGGACGCTCAATTGACTGAGCCACCCAGGCAGCCCTTTTTTAAAAAAAAATTTTTTTAAACCAATTTCTTTTTTTTTTAATTTTTTTAATGTTTTTTATTTATTTGTGTGTGCGAGAGAGACAGCGTGAGTAGGGGAGGGTCAGAGAGAGAAGGAGATACAGAATCTGAAGCAGCTCCAGGCTCTGAGTTAGCTGTCAGCATAGAGCCCGACGCGGGGCTCAAACCCACGAACCGTGAGATCATGACCTGAGCCGAAGTCAGACGCTTAACGGACTGAGCCACGCATATGCCCCTCCTCCATCACTTTTTAAACAAATCTCGGCAGGCCAGACACAAGGACTGACTGATTTCTTGTCCACCATCTCATTTTGCTGCCAAGCATTTTTATTCACATAGGTGTAAATTATATCTAAACTGATTCCACACAGTCTGTCCAGAAAATCCTTTACAGTCATCCTCATAAGCTTAGTTTCAGCTGAAAAAGTAAACTGCATTCTGATTCACTTTTTTAAATTTCTTAATGTTTATTTTTGAGAGAGGCAGAGCATGGAGTGGGGTGGGGTGGGGGGGCAGAGAGAGAGAGAGGGAGACACAGAATCCAAAGCAGGCTCCAGGCTCTGAGCTGGCAGCACAGAGCCCGAGGCGGAGCTCAAACTAACGAACAGTGATATCATGACCCGAGTGGAAGTCAGACGCTTAACCCACTGAGCCACCCGGGCGTCCCTATTCTAATTCATTTCAGAGTCATTTATATTTATACTGTGTTGCTCTAGCTAATGAGTTATACAGTGATTTGCCTTGATGAGTAGTTATCTCCAAAAAAATAAATTAACTCAGAAATTTAGATAGGTATACATAAATTATGACTAAGTTATAGCAAAAGTCTAACATTTTTTCCAAAACTTTAACCCAGTACTAAATCCTGGTGGATAACAGTTTATCACTGTGATTCATATGAAATTGTCCTGTGTGAATAGTTCATATACTCTTGTTTCTCACATACATAATTGGTGACTGCATGATGCTAATTCTTGCTTCTCTTTCACAAACAGCTACATCTTTTGGACCTATCTGTCTTACAGGGGTGAATGATGTAAATATTCTTAGTCTACACTGCAGATATTTAGCCTTCTGATATTTTGGAATTATTTGAGCCATTCTGGTATAGAAATTTATGAATTCACTTACTGTTTTATATATCAATAATTCATCTTTCATTTATAGCAATATATAAATACTCCCCTTACAAATGATATAATTTCAATATGTCTATATAACAAGTCCCTACCAAACGATTTATGAATAACTAAAATGCTTTGAAATTTTAAGGCACAGATTTTCTTTTTTTTTTTTTAAGTTTATTTATTTTGATAGAGAGAGAGCATGAGTGTGCCAGCAGGGGAGGGGCAGAGAGAGAGGGAAAGAAAGAATCACAAGCAGGCTCTGCACTGCCAGCATAGAGCCTGACATGGGGCTCAAACCCACAAACTGTGAGATCACGACCTGAACTGAAACTGAGAGTCGGACTCTTAACCAACTGAGCCACCCAGGTGCTCCTAATGCACATATTATCAATCACATCTAATGTATAGGCAATGGCTTCAATTTGAAAAATATCTAACTTTAGGCAAACAAAAGGGGAGAATTTTTTTCTAGCATTTATTTAATAATGAAGGTTGAAATAAGCACCATTATAAACAAAATTTTAATTGTGCTACATAATTCTTATGTCGTGTCAATGTTATAACCCTGAAAATTTCATGCATGGAGAAATATTACAAGTCTTATGTTTTCCAAGACACTGCAATTATAGAAGACAAAAGACACCTTTTAGTATTTTTCTTAAATACTTAACAATACTTTAGATGGGGTTTAGTATTCATTCAATGGCTGGGTATAAAACTTAGCCATGAATGGCTGGGTATGAAACTTTGTCATGAAATGTTCCCATTTGTCACTGGCCACAGAAAAAACCCTCACTTTGCAGGGTCAACACCCCACTTGCCACTACAGCCTGGAGCCCAATAGTCCTGGGCTTCACTATGTCCTACTATGTATTCAATAGTTCTTCATTTAAAACTTCAAGGAATAGTAGGGCCTTTAACCAAAAATACAAAACAATGATAGCATATCAGTGTATGTACTAACCAATTCAACTTGCTGTACTTAAGGCTCTTCAGGAGCCTGAAAGGCAAACATACATATAGTCTTACAGGCACAATCAGAGCTAACTGTAACTGAACTTAATTTCAAGCTGCAATTCAAACTGCACATGGGTTGCACAAGGAGATGATTTTCCTAATAATTATTCCGCTATAACAATAAAGTATTTTCTAAAATCCTAATGGTGTTATTTCGTTAGTAAAATCCTAGTTGGTTTAACACTATGAGAGACGAAGTCTATGTGCAATATTTATTTTTTTAACCCACAGTTAATATTACTGAAACTATCAAAATAGGGTTCAAGACAAATTTTCTAAGTTCAGTGACAAAGTAACATGATGGGTTTTAATAAGAATTCTGCTTGTGACACTCATTGTAACACATTATAAAGCAGTACTATAATTAAATTTACAAAGAGCAACCAAACCAATTTAGGCAAGGTGGCAAAAATATTCTCAAGTAATTCATCAAAGTTATAGACAGGCTCTGAAGCATTTGGGTAAGCTAGTGCCTCACATCATTTGAATGCTCAGTACTCTTCAGGTAGAAGACCTATAAGATATGGTGGCTTATGATAGGAGAGTGGCTTCTGTCACAGCTTAAAGAAATACTTAATCAGCAAGCATAATCACTGTAATGGAATATTTATTGACCCTAGGGCATATGTGGTATGGCTATAAAAATATGAAATTAAATTAACTCCTGGTCATTTCAAACCATGAGCTTTAAAATGAAAAATCCAGGAAATATGTATGTAATTAATTGATGACCTACATTTCAGGCCTGCATTGCAGAAGTTTAATCTGTTTTCAGATCAGTAGAAAAAGTTCACAAATGATGGTTCTTTATCTGTGTGCATATGTGTGTTTGTGTGTATTCAGCTGTAAGGTATTTTAACTAAATGCTCTTACTAATGTTTTGTCTCATTTGCATGCATTATGTAATCTCCACCATGCTCAGTGCTGTGTTGTGGCTAGAAAAGCATCCTTAATAGTGGTGAGCTCAACCTCTGGGAACTAAGTTGATCCAATTCAATTAGAATGTGTATCTATTGAATATCTACTATGTTCTTAGCACCAGGTTGAGCATTATAAAAAAATATGAGAGAAGCACATAAATGGACTATCTCCAAAAATATCTCAAGCTGTCACTGGGGATATAATATGCTCAGACATAAGTCAATCAAAACAATAAAATATTAAGAAACCAAAAAGAGGCCCATAGAGTGCTAAATGAGATTGGAATAGGGAGAAGCCAGCGGTTTATCGTGTCTTTCTGATGCTTTGCCAGAAAAGATTGATTCTTTTAGAATAGAAGAGATTGCTTCATGATACGTAAATCCAAACAGTTGTGTTCTTTATCTTACTCACTTTGCCTGGAAACACGCATTCACTAGAGGACAGCCCTATGTCTGAGAACCAATCCCTTCACGATAAAGAACGTTCATTTCAAGTCCCTCCAACAGAGCAGTGGGACGGTGTTCTGACCACTCATTATGACTTGAAAAGCAAATTCACTCTCCATGTTTATTTTACACTGACTCCCACTGATACTTTTGGCATCTCTGTTGGCAGAGTGGCATGCCCACCGGTCAGCTGCTTCTACTCTTCCTAATTACCTCCTGTGCCCTCTGACATAGGAGAGAGTGGTTTCAGAAATAATGGAAGATAGAAAAGACATTTAAAAAAAGGGACCTCTCTCTGTAGACATCAGTTTTCAAAGTAAATAAACATTTGCCAGCTGATTACTGTCATATGAGCACCAGTCTTTTATTGTCATCTACAGGAATGATGTTTACAGAGGACCATGTGCTATAACAGGATGTCTTTGGTCTCTTCTCAGAGCCAGATAACAGTGAATGGAAACTCAGGAGGTGCTGTGAGCCCAATGAGTTACTATCAAAGGCCGTTCTCCCCTTCAGCTTACTCTCTCCCAGGCTCGCTCAATTCAAGCATTATCATGCAGCATGGCCGGTCACTTGGTAAGTCTTTTGACAGTCACGATTTTCAGGACAATTTCATATAACAAGTACAAACCACATGAGAAAAACGTCAGAGTAATTTTTCCAAAAGAGTGGGACATTCAACACTCCACTATTTAATGACCCTATGCTAGGGGAGGAATTAAGAGCAGCGGAGTCAACACTGGAGAGAATAGGCATTCGACTATTCCCAAGACACTGACTGCATCTATATCTGAGTGCGCAGAAGGCTATTAAGTGTTTGGAGTTTGAGGCAGAAAGAAGGAGGACAGTTAGGCAGGAGAGTTCTCACCACCAGAACATTCATGTAGCACATTTCCACAGATGGCAAATGCCATCCATGTTCAAAACAGCCTGTTCTTTTGTGGAAAAGCTTTCGCTGTAGAAAATTCTCTTGGCATATATTCAGAAGAATTATTTAACAGTTAAAACAGTCTAATACGGGGACAGCTGCCTCACAAAACAGTAAATAGTAAACTACCCCCTCACAAAGTAGCAAACCACTCTTCGAACTGAGACCAGAAGACTATTAGTCAGGGAGAGGAGTTCCATTAAATGATGATCCCTGGATTTTCTATAGAGACACTTCTTAATCCTTTGAGGATTAGGAATTAGATGAAAGAGAGAGCTCTCCTCCAGAAAAAAAAAAAATGCACATTTGAACATTCATAAAAACTTTTAAGCGTATAATTTCATGGGCCTTGTGAGTTTTTTGAAGCCTTCTGGATAAGAACTTGTACTATACGATGACAAATATTTTTCTGTGGCAAATATATTAGGACTGTTTAGAAAATAACATGCGTATTTCTGAGGGATTTAAAAAAATTTTTTAACGTTTTATTTATTTCTGAGAGAGAGAGACAGTGTGAACAGGGGAGGGTCAGAGACAGAGGGAGACACAGAATCTGAAACAGGCTCCAGGCTCTGAGCTAGCTCTCAGCACAGAGCTCGACATGGGGCTCGAACCCATGAACCGTGAGATCATGACCTGAGCCGAAGTCTCAGATCTCATGACTGAGCCACCAAGGAGCCCCCTGAGTTTTTAAAAGTGTAAAAAACCCCAAAACACCAAAAACCAAACCAAATCAAACCATTATCCCAGTTCAAGCTGAGAAAGGTCCCATGATGCTGAGTGAGTGGAAGGCTTCCAGACAGCAGGGGAGGAAGGTGGAGGAAAGAGTGCAGGCAGCACACCTCTCAGAAAGTCTAAGACTGATCCTGTGGCCACCACCAACCAGCAACAGAGCACAGGGTTTTCACTCTCATTTCCTCTTTGACAGCAGGTGGCACCTCCTCTTCCCCAACACTGTTTATCAAAAGACATGATGCCATCAGCTTCCCCGGGAACATTCAGCATGTGCATTATGGAACTCAACTTCTGTGGTCAACAAAACCTCTATATACATGTAGCCCGAGACTCATTAAAGAAAAGTCTAATTATACATGTGCCTTCTCTAATGGTGCTCCTGGGGATCACCTGTGTATGCTATAATGATGTCCTTTTAGAGCGTAAGAAAGTAGAATGTCCTTGTGCCCAGATATTGCTCTGAAACGATCTTTCCATGGTGCAGTATTATAACAGGTGTCCATTATATCTAGATTTTTAAAAAATGCTTATTAATTTATTTTGTGAGAGAGTGAGCATGTGTGTGCGTACGAGGGGAGGGGCAGAGAGAGAGAATCTCAAGCAGGTTCCGCAGTGTTAGCACAGATTTCAACGCGGGGGCTCAACGCCATGAAGCACGAGATCATGATCTGACCTGAAATCAAAAGTCAGACACTTAACTGACTGGCCCCCCATACCTAGATTTTTTACATAGCTATGCGTTATCACACTCCTTTAGTAAAACTACAAATTATTCTAGCCATAATGTTTTCTCAAACAATTATTATCAACGTCGGACTCTTTTTCCTCACAGCTGTCTTAATGCACACAATTTTGTCCCTCCCACCCCAAGAAACAAGATACATAAATACTTGACCATAGATAGGCTTTCATATCAGAACATATCAATGGGTAGATTTATAGATAAGCCATACTACATGGAAAGAAATTCCCTATAGAAACACTGAACAAATTCCAATCAGCCAGTGCTGAGACAGGTTCTGAGAATACACAAATCTATCCTGCCTTTGAGAAACTTTATGTTAAGCTGAGGACAAAAGACTACAAAAATGAGAGTTAGTGGACCTATAAAAGAAAAATAAAAAGTTAACTTATATAAACTATAAATTAATTGACTCTTATGAACCATATGTGAAGACAGAGTTAATACTGTTTGCTTAGGCTGGGACTTTGCACATAGGAGGTCCTCAAAAATTATTTCTTGTTGAATAGAAATACCACCATCATGGTTCCTGACTCAGACACTTCTTGGAACTAAATGGGAAATTAGAGTCAAATATCACATTTGGAGGTGCTTGGACAAGATACCGCTTTTACATACAACAGTACATGAAGCCATTTCATTCCTACCCTTATTCATTCTTCATTAGCAATGTATCAAAAATGCTTTTCTGTTGCAAACTAAATTGACTATAACCATAATAAAATGATAGCAGTTATAAGTGTCATAGATTTTAGCTTACAGGAATCCTATCTGTAGTTATCCTTATAATGATGAGTTAAATCTTTTAAAATCTTACTTATAAACTTTTCTATATAGTACAGTCATATATGAGGCACCTGGCTGGCTCAGTCGGTTGAGATCAGCTCTTGGTTTTGGCTCCGGTCATGATCCCAGGGTCGTGGGATCGAGCCCCCCATCAGGCTCTCCCTCTGCCCCTGCCCCACTTATGTACACATGTGCACATTCTCTCTCTCTCATAAAAAAATTAAGGTTCTCTCTCTCTCCCTCTGTTCCTCTCCTCTGCTTGCACTTTCTTTCTCAAATAAAAAATAAACAAATAAAAAATACAATCATATCTTTTGTGATAGATTACATATATATTCACATATATTCATTCTTTTTTTTTTTTTTAAATGTTTTATTTATTTCTAGGAGAGAGAGAGACAGCGTGAGCAGGGGAGGGTCAGAGAGAGAGGGAGTCACAGACTGAAACAGGCTCCAGGCTCCGAGCTGGCAGTCAGCACAGAGCCCGACGCGGGGCTCGAACCCACGAACCGCGAGATCATGACCTAAGCGAAAGTCGGAAAGTCGGACGCTTAACCGACTAAGCCACCCAGGCGCCCCTATTCATTCTTGATTCATACTTGTAATCAAGTAATGCTACCCTGAAACATTAGAGCTTTTCCATACCCACATAAAAAGAGAACTTTCTGAGTACCAGATCAGACAAACTATGGCAAAGAATCATTCTTGCTCACCAAGAATAAATTTTGAGATTTATTGTAAAAAAGCAGGATGTCACATTATCAATTGTACAAAGTGAATGGTAATACTGTTGATCTTCATAAATATCTGTAAATCAAGAGTTAAGTGGAATATATAGCACATACATGTCCTCTCTGTTTCTTATGAAAGTATACTAAAAGTTCCTACAGATGGCATGAAGATAGGAACATGATAAATCTCATATAATTTACATGCTCGGGGCAATTTTTATACTCAAGGGGCAAGCCATGGGTTTTATACTTCAAAGTAATAGCAAAGATATTTCGCCATCATGGCTACTTAAATAAAAATCAGTACCAATAATTTAAAAGCATGTATTTAACCCCTAAGTCTTCACATCATCTAAGTATGTGTTTAGATGTGAAGATTTTGTAATGTGATTTTTGTTTTCACTTTATTTGTAAGAAATTGCTGCTAGAGACTCAACAGTCCTATCTTTTGTTCTAAGAGGACATTTCAGTACCTTTAAATAATAGTAGTTGGCAACTTCACAAAGATAATATTAATGTCTCAGTTTCTGCCTCCTCATCTATGTAGCAGAGCCCCCCATGGAACACCTGCGTAGCTCAGTTGGTTAAGTGTCTGACTCTTCACTTCAGCTCAGGTCATGATCTCACTGTGAGTTCGAGCCCTGTGTCAGGCTCTGCAATGACCGTGCAGAGCCTGCTTGGGATTCTCTCTCTCCCTCTCTCTCTCTCTACCCCTCCCCTGCTCATATTCTAAAATTTCTCTCTCAAAATAAATAAACATTTTTTAAGTAATAATAAGTAAATAAAAAGAAATTAATTAAATGGGGCCCCCCACCAACATACCAGAAGGGTAAGGTGAGGTAATACATGTAAAGTACTGTCTTAACACAGCGGCTGCCATACGGTCGCCCGGTCCTTCAACAAATGCCATTCTTCCCCTCACCCTTCTTCCGACAATGACGAGAATCTTGTTACCGTTCTGTCGGGTTTATGCCTACATGTTAACAATGAGTGGCTTGAACGTAAGGTAAATGAGTTAAAAGAGATAGCGGTGGAATAGAGTCTATATTACAGTTGGCATAAGTATACAAGAGGCCTGGTCAATGTATGAATCCTTGCGCATCAAATACATTATACTTCACCAAACTTTCCCTGCAGATTCCACAGAGACCTATCCCCAGCACGCGCAGTCCCTGGACGGCACCATGGGCAGCTCCATCCCGCTGTACCGGTCTTCCGAGGAAGAGAAGAGGGTGACGGTCATCAAAGCCCCGCACTACCCAGGGATCGGGCCCGTGGACGAATCCGGAATCCCCACAGCAATTAGAACGGTAGGAAATGCCAGGGTGGTGGCGGCGGGGCTGCGCCCAGGCTCTACAAAGGCTGGATTGTCAACGGCTTTGTGCATTCCTATGGTCTTATATAATGAGGATTGCCCTGTACGCCATCTGAGTTCTCGTGAATATTATGTTGTATGTGGCAGAGAAAGAGGAAGAGAACTGCGGACTGAAGCTAATCACAGAGTCTGGTTTTGCATTTTAATCGAAAATCACAAAGATTGTGAGTTTGGTTGAACAATAAAGGAATATCTTGTTTTGGTTTACCTTTTCCAGGGAGCCTTACGGCAATAGAATGGAGAAGGAACAAGACAAAGTGAATTCTTTGGCTGCATTGCAAATAAACCGGGGATTTGTTTCTTGAAATGGATGTGTGTTAACCTCAGGAGATCGGGAGCTGTGAATAGACAGCTGGGGGGTGAGATGATTGCAGCGAAGGGAGTTATTGTCATGGAAAGGGAAAAACTCTGAAGAAAAATACACATTTTAGTGTCCCTCTTCAGCTGTGCCCGCTGTGAGCTCTCGGGGATATTGAGTGAAAGTGTTTGGGTTTTTTTTTTTTTTTTTTTTTTTTTTGGCTTTAAACTCTGCCAAAGCATTGCTCAGTGTGTCAGGGCAGCCCCTTCTGGCAAAGCTCAGCAGCAGCAGAAGCAGCTACTGAGAGCCCGGGCAGGCAGCTGCTCGCTGACCAGTCTGCTTGCAGAGAAGGTTTGTGCTAGCCGGCAGAAGGAAGACTCTGGGAGCCAGGATGAGGGCGGCAGCACGTCTGCAGGTGAACTGGGGGGCTGTGCAAGAGGGCGCAGGCTACATACTCCTGCATACCTGGTGGGGGTGCTGCCAGGAGGTGCTCCCCTGGAAAGCAAACTCGGGGGGGGGTTGGGGGGCCGGCAACGACAATAGCGGATAGAGGAAAGGAATGGGAATGAGATCAGGAAAAAAAAGCAGTGTTAAGATTGCATTTCTCATCTATGGGGATTGCGCGTTCTGAGAGAAGAGTTAAGAATTGATTATTGCAAGCATCTGTATCAGAATTGCCAGCCAGAGAGTCAATCTGTACAGCAGTTGCTGGGGTTGGAGATGCGCTAGAGTCTGGGAACACTGAATGTGAATAATTATCAAGTCCTAACAATCTATGTTGGAAGTGATGATTGTCATATTAAAGTCAGTTTCTCCTTGAAGGTTTCTGACTCAAAATGGTTTAACTGGAATCTTTTTTGCAAATAATGTAGGGGTGCAGTGTCAGACAGGTATGGTGTCATCGGTTTTGTTTAATTGACCCTCGAGTCATGGTATATACACAAATTAGGAGATTCCTGACTCTCATTCTAGATTCTGTCTGAAAGGATTGTGTCTAAACCTCTGGGTGTGTTTTTAACATGATAAATGATGGACAAGAAACAACATGAAAAGCTGGACCGATTTTTTTTTACCCATACGACATAATTTTCCTAAACAGCAAAGACTTGCCTCTTAGTTTTCAAAAGGAAAAGTACCAGACATTGTAAGTGGTTAGTGAAAATCAAGTCATATTAAAATTCTAACGGTCTATCTACTTGCAAATCAAAAGCATGTTTAGATAGGCATATCCAAGTACATATCCAAAACACTCAATGCTGGTCTCCCTTCCATAAAATAGGAAATAAAATATAAGCAACCCAGAAGTTCCTTATAAGGAGTCATAATTTTTATGCACAGTTGTGCTCTTATTTAGACTTTTAAAACTTTACAAAGAAGGTGCAGGTCTGCGAAGACTCTTACTCGTGTTCCCAATTTTTCAGCCTCGCCAAGCACATCCCCAAGTATAGCTGTGTTTATAAATGTTGAGTCAGGCCATCTCTGAGCCACAGCAGGCCAAGAATCTCCAAGGTTGTTTTTCTTTCTCATCCGTGTAGAAAGTAATGATTATCAGACTCAAATTGCTTTACATGGACTTTCTGCTCAGTGTATCCACCAAAGGCAGTACTGTCTCAGTGTATCATGTTATAGTCTCATTTCAGACAACCGACCTATACCAAGGAAACAGAATTTTGTAAACTAGAAACTCTAGAAAGCCAAAAGTCAACAAATGTACCTTTGAGCTATTTGAATGAAGTCTCCCCAGTCTGCCCTCTGTCATGTGACCTGGGGCGTCTGGGTTAGCCTTTTACTGCCATTCTTAACATGTTACAACAAAAATCGCTAGGGTTCAGATCCCAGGAGGTTGTCTAATTAAAGCCAGCTAGTTAAGTGAAATACAAGACTCTTTTTTTTTTCTAGTTCAAATATAACACCGTTCAAGCATTTTCAAAGCTGGAAAGGGGCAAAAATAGAAAAGAATCACTATATACTTGTGTGTAGAAAATATGTGTCTTTTCCCTTTTTGGCCATCCCTGCATGATACACCAACGTAGAATTCTGATACTTTGTAAACTGTGGAAAAGTAAAACCCAGGTGAATTCTGCCAAGAATATAGAAAACAAGTGAATCGTGAATTGCTAGTAGTTACTGTCCATACAAAATAATCTTGAAGGACACATACAAAAGCAAACTTCCTTAAACTTGAGTAGACTTCTGTTTACTTAATCTCAATATTAGACATAACATGTCCATGATGCCATTTATAAAAGAAACTTTAAATGCCCAGAGTGCTTCTTTTAGAAAGGGACAAAGAGTTTTAGGGTTGCCTTCTACCAGTTTCATATTCTCTTTGCCAGCACTGGGTATTTCCTGGCATCTCTGTGCTCACCATATAAAGCTAGCAGACGGCAAAACTGAGCTCCTGGCTGATATGTGTGCCCTCCAGCAAGTGAAGAAAAGAATCCTGTCTGTCAAGATACATTGCCATATACAGGGATATAACTCACTTATTTAAGCTTCCTTGTTGCTATTGGTTGTGTCCGGGTATGGCTGGGAAACATGTTTGCACAAACTTATATCTTATTTTCTATTGCTGAAGACATCAAGGAAACAAAGCTTAACGAAAGAGAAAGTGATCTGTTGTGAAAATGTCCCTTAAAAATACGTGTTCAGCTACTTTATTTAAATAAGCCAATAATAACTAAACTCCTGCTTCACCACTGCTCCCCTCGCACCAGCTCCCGTCGTTTGAAAATAAGGTCAGTTAACAATCTCCTCAAAGCTTTTCCAATGTAGAAAGAGCCTACAATGAATGAAGAGGTGATTCAGGACAAAGTCAAGTAGCTCTTAATGTTCATCTACGCTTGTGGTGATTATCAGAACCATATATTCTTAGACATCAAAATAAATCTAGATGTGGCACAAAACCCTCAATTTCCAGATGAAAAATGCAATTACCACATATCTGAGGGGGAAAAATAGGATATAAAATCTAAACAAATGCTCAGTCTAAAAAGTACAAGAATATTTGTGTGGCAGTCCTAACAGAATATTTTACATTAAGAGAATGGTCTTGGAAAATCTGGTGTACTTATCACTATATACACAATGATTGGGTTTCGTGCTGGAGTATTTCTGCAAATGTTGAGATAAAGATCTTGCCAAGCAAAATCTTTAATTACGATTATAAAAGTGTGGGTCTACTTTCACAGGTATGTAATCAGGTAGAAAGAATTCCATCCAGTAACTTGGGCTCTGTCATTATTTTATTCTATAAATAGGTTACATTCTCTACTGACTGTTATTATTTATTGAGCACTTCTTACATTCTGGGCATTGTTCTAGGTCTTGTATACGTGGTTTCATTCCATTTCCATTACAATCCTATGATGTAGGTATAATTATTTCATCTCAGGAAGGACAAACTGAGGCTCCAAAAACTTTTTTTTTTTTTAAGGTTTTATTTATTTCTAGAGAGAGAGAGAGCGTGAGCAGGGGAGGGTCAGAGAGAGAGGGAGTCACAGAATGAAACAGGCTCCAGGCTCTGAGCTGGCAGTCAGCACAGAGCCCGACGCGGGGCTCGAACCCACGAACCGTGAGATCATGACCTAAGCGAAAGTCGGACGCTTAACCGACTAAGCCACCCAGGCGCCCCCAAAAACTTTCTTAAATGACCCTAACTACTCATATTGCTAGGAGGTACAAAACAATAATTTTAAAGGAAGCAAGATTTGAATCTAGGTTGAGCTGACATTAATTTCTTCTTTCCACTACAACCCAGTTTCTATTGTGTCCAAGCCCACGCATGTGAAAGGAGCTTCTACTCTCAAGGAATTTATAAGTTAGCAATGCAAATGCTGCATACATTTTATTATCATGTTAAAAAGTTTTTTACACAGTATGTACGTATTTTTAGATTTGCTGCAGGACCCTCGACTGATTGTACTACATTCGGGGTTTTAGTAACTTAACATAGTAAATATCATATTTTTATTTCTCTAAGTCTAAGCTGGTCGGAATACAGTCAAAAACATTCCCTAGTTAATTCTAAAAATAATGTTTTGAACAGAACACTCATGAGAATGTTTTTAAGGATAATAATAATTAGCACCAAAAGGAGTTAAACAAACTACTACAACACTACAACTTTTATTCAGTGATTTTTACGTAAATATGTTTGTACAAATATCAACTATCTCATGCTGGGCACAAGTATGATTTGGGAAAATTAAAACCATAGCATATAATGTTCCAATTCAGCCTGAGCTCCAACAAGGGGTAACATATTTACAAACCGCGTGCATAACTAGGTAAGTTACTAGCATTGTCATCATGAAATGTTTTTTTTTTTAACCACAGACAGAAATCTGCTATTAGGAAAGATAAAGCGCAGAAAGAAAAACGTTGAGGGGCAGTGTTGACTCGGAACCAGTTTTGTCACCACTGGACATTCTCTTTTACAGACGGTTGACAGACCGAAGGACTGGTACAAGACGATGTTCAAGCAGATCCACATGGTACACAAGCCGGGTATGTGCGCTGTGCTGTTTTTGATCGGACCCTCCCAGCCGAAGGAGGGTATATATGCACCCTTCCATAGAGTTCCGGTTGACACAAAACGATAAGACCCTAGCAACTCCATGG
The DNA here is from genome assembly GCF_008692635.1 of Crocuta crocuta. Taxonomy (NCBI): domain Eukaryota; kingdom Metazoa; phylum Chordata; class Mammalia; order Carnivora; family Hyaenidae; genus Crocuta; species Crocuta crocuta. The sequence continues at coordinate 5,697,525 of NW_027527449.1, read as the reverse complement.
CGGTCCCTCTCTTCAACATTCCTCATTGTTTACCTTCTGTCATTCTCAAGTCACAGACACCTGTACTCCTGTTTCACCCCTGAGCTGCCCAGAAGCTTCTTATTAGGTGACCCTTGAAGGGTGCCCGGTGCTCTGGTCCCTTCCTCCCTCAGCTGCTCATCAGGAGAGAGCAGAGGTAGGTCTCACCGGCTTGACGAAAGATCTAGAAAGCACTTTCGGAGGAAATTCATGATTCAGAAGAGAAGGCTGGCCCGGGAAGTGAGGAAAAGGCACTGACTCTGCCTACTGGGGAGAGGGCCACAGTGCCAAAATGTTACAGACCGGCGAGGTCAAACTGCAGAAGCCCAGGAACAAAACAGTATTAGAAAATTAGAAAAAATGGTGTCGTGCACCAGGCAAAAGACACTGGTTTTCTACCAAATTGTTTTTGTGTCTCTGAGGTTCTACTGTCTTGTTATGATATGGTGACCGAATGTGTATTACCATGATATTTATGTTTCATTTTCTAGATGATGACACAGACATGTATAATACTCCTTATACATATAATGCAGGTAGGATGGGGTTCCTTGCTCGCAATGAATACTGTATGCTGGGCAATGCTTGGTTCCCACTCACTGTTTTACCACTGTCTGAGTGCATGTTTTCTGTGTAGACAATTAAGAGGATGCTTTTTTTTTTCTCAAAGCATGCATAACAAAAGGATCGATCTTTTCTCATGGAAATGAGAACTAATACTGTTTTATCTCACTCATTCTCACACTGTCCATTGATTTGCAGCTTCAGGAATGTTTAACCAAAGTATGAAGGACAGCTTGAAAGAACACACTGTAACTGGGGTACAAAATAAGATAAAGATCTCTTTTTATCAGCAGAGAGAGTGATCACAATTGCGTAAGATCTTTCAGATACACTTTACAAAAAAACAAGTCAAGCAAAAGTATTTCGTGACTTTGTCCGTGCTTTCACTCCAAAAATGCAACCATTCATTGAATGATTTTTAAAAATCCCACTCTGCTGGGGCACTTTTCTGACTCAGAGTTGCCAAGAGTCATAATGCCATGACGTCAATTCTGGGCGTTTCTATTTATATTTGAGGGCATTGGTATCTTGTGAAATGGTTGCAGGGCTGGAGTGAGGGACCCCTACAAAATGCTTCCCTTTTTCCTAAATGTCATATTCGGGGATCCCAAAAAGGGCCTTCTGTCATAGCTCAGCCCCAGGCTGGGGACTGGTGGATGGTATCTGTGTGTCCTTTCTTGAGAGCAGCCTCTGAGGCTCAAGCCATTCACCTGCACCCTTGTAGGGGTCCCCTGGCCAGCCTGGCCTCACAACCACATAAGGTTCTCCCCACCTTGCTGCCTGAAGGCCAGCACTCAGGCCCGCTAACTGTCAGCCACTCGGATACTAGTCTCCAAAGACAGAGAAGAAAAAATAGGCAGGACGAGCCTAGCAAGCAGCAAGACTTCTGATATTTAGGTCCTCACTCGTCCAGGTGACAGCAGGAAGCCCAGTAAAATCTGTCCCTCAACTTTTATCCTGAGCCACAGATACTCCAAACTCACCTCCTGTGTTTCGCTTGTTCTAAAACAAAATTCAGCCAAGTAAATTTTAAAGATAGTATTGGCTTTATTTCACGATTCACGAATCTGTCCACATCCAATCTAGCTGAGAGAGAGGAGCTCCAGGGGGCTGTCCAAAATGAAAGACTTTTCTAGGTAGAAGGGAGCCAAACAAGGAAGTTACAGTAGGAAAGGGAAAAAAAAAAAAAAGTGCGGAGGTTATTACAAGGTTACTTTTCCTTTAAAGGACGCCAGGGGTCTGTGAGTGAGGTCATCTCACTCATGCTGGTCAGGCAATGCCTGATTGTCTGGTTTAAGATTCCATTTCTGGAAGCACCAGAAATGTACTTTTTAAGTACTGTACTTAAGTCTCCATTGGGTGATGGGGGTGCTTAGCATAGGCGACTCCATTTTGGGCCTCTTTTGTTTTTAACAAGCTGTACAGCTGAAATCTGACCGTAGAACCCAGGCAAAGCAGTACGTGCAGACACTGTCTTTCCATTTGTGATGGCAATTTGTACGGCCCCTCAGGAGAAGCAGATGAGTGAAAATTGACTTAACTCAAAAGTCTGAAGTGGCAGGAAATTCAGAATTTTTATTACTGTTTTTACTACTGAAATTCTGTAGCCATTTGGAACTCATAAATTGAACAGTAATAGTTACATAGAACCTTGTGGAGCCCTTTCGAGATAGCTTTGCCATTTAACTGGTAGACAAAGCAATGGTGATTAGTCTCTTCCCTCTCTACAAACCCTGCGTCCCACTATGCTATGTCTTGCCTCTTTTTTTTTTTTTTTAACCTAAGTCGTCTCTGCTTCCGTCGTCCACAACCCACAAAACCCAGTTCTCCAGGGCTCATCTTAGTGCCATCAGGTCCATAGTATCTTCTCTAACCAATCCACCATCTTCCAAAATATTTCATTCCTCGTATGCATTTTCCTCTCTGGCTTTTATCATGTTACCAATTATTTTCAATCACAATTCCATTCGTGTCTCATTTTCTCAGATACACAGCAAGCTTGCTGAGGATTTTGTGTCCTTAAGCCTTGCACAGCACATATACAACTTGCTCAATATTTTGTTTGGTTGGGGCACGTGGCTGACTCAGTCCATCGGGCATCTTGACTCTTGATTTCAGTTCAGGTCGTGATCTCAGGGCCAAGGAATCGAGTCCCGTGTCAAGCCTCACATTGGGCTTGGCAGTGTGCAGCCTGCTTAGGATTCTCTTTCTCGCTCTTCCTCTACCCCTCTCCCCTGTTCAGGCACACTCTCTAAAAAAATACATAAACTAAAAAAAATTTTTAAATATATTTTGTTTGATTGCAATTAACATGTCACTTGTCATAGGTAAACCAGAGCTTTTAGAGTAATAGAAGATATTTGGAAACAGTTCTATAAACCATTTTTAATCTTCCCCTGAAACCTTAACTATGTTATTAGTTTATATTTTCCAGGAGAAAATTTGCTGAGTAGCTGTAGGTTTATTCCTTTTTTTAAAAAAAATTTTTTTAATGCTTTATTTCTAAGAGAGAGAGAGAGAGAGAGACAGCGTGAGCAGGGGAGGGTCAGAGAGAGAGGGAGACACAGACTCTGAAACAGGCTCCAGGCTCTGAGCTGGCAGTCAGCACAGAGCCCGACGTGGGGCTCGAACCCACGAACCGCGAGATCATGACCTAAGCGAAAGTCGGACACTTAACCGACAAAACCACCCCGGCGCCCCACTATAGGTTTATTCCTAATACCAGTTTGGATTATTACTAATTTTAAAATGATTGTTGAAGATTTACTGCAATCAATGATGGTGTACCGAATACGTTGCTAATAAATTAATATATTAATGATTAATAAATTGATAATATTAATAAATCAATTAAGAACATACCACCCAATGCATGCACTATGAATATGCTTGCTGATAAAAATTTGACTAAAAGCACTGGATATTTTGTGGGGTATAAATAGTTTCATGCACTTTTAAAATGTTACCTGCTTCTGTTTGTTTTGTTGTGTTGTGTTTCATGCTAGGCCTGTACAACTCACCTTACAGTGCTCAGTCACATCCTGCTGCAAAGACCCAGACCTATAGACCTCTGTCCAAGAGCCACTCTGACAACGGCACCGATGTCTTTAAGGATGCACCCCCCCCTATTCCTCCCCCACATGTTCCTCCTCCAGTTCCACCACTTCGACCAAGAGATCGATCTTCGACAGAAAAGTAAGGCATTTTCCTCAAAAGTAGCCTATATTTAGTTTAGGATAAAGTAAGCCCATTTGGCATTCAGTAGAAGAATCCGTGCTTACCTTAGCAAGATACTGTACGTACAACCTTATTAGTCAACACATGTGCCATGTTGACTTCCTCTATTGGGATCATGGCAAACACTTTCACAATCTTTTTTTTTTTCTTAATGTTTATTTATTTTTGAGAGAGAGACAGAGTGTGAGCAGAGGAGAGGCAGAGAGAGAGGGAGACATAGAATCCAAAGCAGGCCCCAGGCTCTGAGCTGTCAGCACAGAGCCTGAGGTGGGGCTCAAATTCACAAGCTGTGAGATCATGACCTGAGCCAAAGTCAGATGCTTAACTGAATGAGCCACCCAGGTCCCCAAACATTTTCACAATCTTGGCTCATAGTATCATAATCACATGAGCACAATCTTAGGGCGCCTGCCTGGATGATTCATTCAGTTAAGCGACCAACTTCAGCTCAGGTCATGATCTCCCAGTTGGTGAGTTGAAGCCCCATGTAGGGCTCTGTGCTGACAGCTCAGAGCCTGGAGCCTGCTTCAGATTCTGTGTCTCCTTCTCTCTGCCTGTCCCCTGCTCACACTCTGTCTCTTTATCTCTCTCAAAAACAAAGTAAACATTAAAAAATTAAAAGAAAAAACAAAAACATGAGCACAATCTCTACCCTTTGATTAATAAATGCATATCAGAAGACAAATAAATAGAAATAACTGACATGTACTTCCTTTGGCATAGCATGTCAGAGACTATGCAGTTAATTTTCATTTTCCTCAGGTTCTAAATGTTAATTTGAATCTATTAATGATTTAAAATTTCTCCTCTCATACACTAAAGTCTCTTTTTGAAAGCAGGCAAAACTGTTAGTAAATAATAAATAAGACATTAGTTAGTAAGTGTCTATCTGTGACTCACTTCTACCAGCTTTTCAAGATGATACTAATTTTTATTTCCCCACTGAAATGTTTTTATAGAAACTGTTCATATGAAAATAAAAAATTATAAACATACCATTACTGTGCAATTTTTTATTAGGATTATGACTAATAATTCTACTTATAGGTAACCTTTATTGAGAGCTCACTATAAACCAAGCACTATGCTAAGTACTTTTCCTGGATTATATCATGTAATCCTGAGAATGACTCAATGAGGCATGTTCTATTTTAAACCCATTTTAGAGAGAAATCAACTGTTTTAGAAAATTAAATTACTCAGCTCATAGAGCTAGTATGTCTAAGCCAGGATTCAAACTCAGCTGTGAATAAATCCATAGCTCGTGTGATACTAGCAATTAATGAAAACATAAGAATTCTTCAGCATCAGTACTAATTATTAAGCATCCATGTATCATACACATCCTATGAATATTATATTCAATACCCCATTGTACCATTAAGAGTAACTGATGATCAAATCGGGTATGAGATGTCATGAAAATAGATATACATCACGTATGAAGAGATCCCCACTTTAATACCAATCTCCTCATGATAAGCTATAGGTTTGTAAGTGTGATGTCTTAAATCTGAGATAGAATTATCTAGACACAAAATCGTACCTCTGCTATTAAAAAAAGAACCAAAATTAACTCAAATTTAAATGTAATATATGGTCTATGTTTAGTGGAAATAAATCTCTCATTAAGAAATATGATAATCTCTTAAAAATTTCTAGACGTCTTTCACATACATTGTCTCATGTGATACTCAAAATACATCTGTTGACTATCACTCATCAGTTACTGGTAAGTCAGGACTTGTCCCTAATTCTCCTGTCTCTTAGGGCAGTTCTATTTCCAACGTGCTTCAGTATGAGAATGTAATCTCATTCCATGGGTCAGAATTGCTCCCATCTATAGTCAGAAATTTCTGGCAGAAAAAAGATCCTCACAAAGGAAGCCTTCTTTAGCCCTGGGTACCTAGAAAAGCTTTACTTTCAACATCCCTCGTTGACTGCCTTTTGAAGGCTATTAGTTCAGGAAAAAGAGCTGCTTCCAAGGTCTCTTATGCAATGGGATGGCTGTCTCAGTCCAGTTTTTCAAGGGCAAGACCAGAGGAGGCTCTGCCCTGCCACACAGCTTGCTTCTGTGGATGGCAATCCAAGGGACACTTTTGTACTTTTCACAGACAAACTGGGATGCCATTTGCAGGATAAATAAGATGAAACATGGCGTGTGCATTACTCCTTGTCACTTTGGATCAAGGATGCCAGGTCACAGAGTGGTGCAAAACTCACGTAACTCAATGGAGCATAACTGCCACCTATTCTAAACACAAATATACACAGCTGCTATTTGTACATGATCCCAAGGGTTTACAGGCAGACCACTGCCAACATGCATGTCTGTAAACCCCTTGTGTGAGTTACTGAGTCAGCAGGACAGTCGTTTATGGGAGAAAAAAATAGAGGAAATAGAATATGAAAGAAAAGAAATGGCTTTCTTTAAATCATTTATGTAAAACAACATATAAATGGGGTATGTTATGCAGACTTTTAATCCTGAGATACTTTTTAAAACTCAATATTAGAGTTAACTATGTAAACTGATAGCAAGTGGTTTTATAGAACGGCTTTAAGCATAGAGAACTATATGATACATAATTTGTTGTTTCATTTCTAGGCATGACTGGGATCCTCCAGACAGAAAAGTGGACACAAGAAAATTTCGTTCTGAGCCGAGGAGTATTTTTGAATATGAACCTGGGAAGTCATCAATTCTGCAGCACGAAAGACCAGTAAGCATTTGTCATTCAACAGAATGCCAGTTGTCTAGGCTTCTGGGCTCCCAAGTAAACCTGAAGTTTGTATTGGTTAGCAATTTTTGTCTCAAACGTAATTTATGTATTTGGCATTATTTAGAAATCAAGTTTGTCTTGTATCACAATTCATGCATATTTTCTGAGAATTGAAGATACACTCTCTAATTTATTGCCCCTACAAACCAAATATGGGATCCATTTGCATATAACTATAGCTGGGCCTAATCATCGCCCTGAGCTTAATTTTTAAAAAATTCATAAGTAACTGCTAGTCTTACTGGTCTTAATTGCTAGTCTCCATTGCTAATGAGAAAAATCATTCATTAGTCTCTCTGATACAAACGAACCCACACATCCCATCCCTTGGCTTCCATATTGGTTGCTTAATATTTCTTTGGATTAAGGGGAAATTTCCCAAATGCCTTTTTTTAAACAAGTTGTTTTAATTGATTCTTATTAAATCTCTCTCAGGTTACCAAGCCTCAAGCTTCCTGATTGTCAATCTAATGGATCAAGATTATATTTAACTTTGCAGAAATTTTGCTAGTTATTTAATACACGCAAACAAAAAGATACATGAATTTGAAAATAACCACTTGCCTCTTCAAAGTGCAATTTAACAAACAGGTTATTCCTTGGCCCTCTTGGTTTTTATTTCCCATCCTCCTTTCTGAGTCCTCTGCTTTCCCTCCTAGATAAGTGACCTCAGGATCTCTTTGAAACTATAATTCCTTTGCATTTCTGTCAAAATCTGCTTCTAGAGATCTATTTGCAATTTACTCTCCTCTTTGTCTTAGAAGAATTCGGGGTGGTGTCAGTGAACAGGAAAAAGAGAGTTTTCTTTGTTTACTCCCTTAAGAGTCTCCAAGAAAGCACATTATTATATATAATGCAAGGCCAGCCCTGAAATTTGATTGGAAAGCTTTGCCTTACCACACCCAACATGAGTGTCCTGCATTTAGTTTTTGAAACCCTGTAGTTATGGTTATGTTCTTGAGAAACATGTTCAAAAACCTTATAATCACATAATTCATACATAATATTTATCTAAGCCATCTTTGCCTTTCTTCAAATAACCCATATCTTTTAGGGTAACAGAACCTCACCCAAAAAACTGAAAGAAAAAAAAAAAGGAACACCACTGGTTTGTAGGCTTAGTGCAAACTTGTAACCCATTTACTGGGTTATATGACTGAATATCAGGATACATTGAAATTTCTAGGATGAGAATTGCATGAACCATGATGTTACCATTGGATGAAATTGAAGATAGCAAAATAATGAGACTCAGATTTAAGTGTGAATTACAAAAATGCTCACTGATGATCACTCTAAGAATTTACAAGAATGTTGTGATTATATTGGAACACTTTACTTGCTGTGGTTTCAGGAAACAGGATTGATTTTAGAATTTTCCTCACCATAATATTTCTATTATATACTCATTCAACATTTACTGAGCACCAACTATGTGCTAGACATGGTATTAGATACTAGGGATATAGTGGTGAGCAAGACACAGACTCTAGCTTGAGGAACTATGAGTCTTTCATTTAATGGGTACACAGAATTAGACTTGTATTTTAAGAAGAATAGAAAGTTGTGGGAGCATTTGTGTTGCTGGAGATTTGGGTACAGATAGGGCTCTGCAGCCACAGGAAAAAAAAGCAGCGGAAGGAATAGAAGGAAATGAGAAGGGATATATCTTATGGAGAAACAGAAATAACCAACATTTTTATTCCTCCTAAACAATTTTGCTGGGGGCCAGCGTTATGCAAAAAGGATTTGGGCTAGTCATTTATATCATTTTGGCCAGGCTTTTTTATTCTAGGACCAGGCTATTATCCTTTTTTTCTTTTCATCAATCCTGAAATTCATTCTCATTGCCTCTCTAAATCAGAAAAAAAAATCTATAAGGCTAAGTGCACAGCAGTAGCTCAGAGACTGGCTATATACTGATGTAGTTTACATACAATTCTGGAGTATCTAAAGATACCCACAAGATATAGACGATGAAAAGCAGATTTGCTAAATGAGAGTGATATTACAGTAAACAGACAAAACTTCAGGATTTCCATGGAATGTGCTGCCATGTCTTTTTACCCAAAAATGGTGTGTGAGCATTCCTTTGTTCTTTTCCTACTTGCTTTTTGTAAATTATACACAACCTCTTGGTAAATTTCTGTTGCCCTTATGAATTCCTAGATGACCCCATCATCTGCCCAGTCTTCCCAAGTGTTATCTTGGATTCCCTTCGCCCCCAAAGATCTCGAAGTCCTACTACTAGGACAAATGCTATGGATTTATCCCTTCTTCTGGTCCACAATGTAACCATTGCTTAGGTTATAGTGACAGCCACCCAATTATTCTCCCTAATTATCCAATCCAGTTTCCGCACCACAGCTAGGGCAATCTTTTTTTTTTCTTTTCTTTTCTTTTTTTTTTGTTTTTTTTTGTTTTTTTTTTTTTTTTTTTTTTTTTTTTTTTTTTGCAGTTATGGACAGAAACACACACACACACACACACACACACACACACATTTCTTG
>NW_027527449.1:5532175-5688351 GCF_008692635.1 Crocuta crocuta | reverse complement strand
TTTTTTTTTTTTTTTTTTTTGTTTTTTTTTGTTTTTTTTTTTTTTTTGTTTGTTTGTTAATTTCTGAGAGAGACAGGGCACGCGCACTTGCACAAGTGGGGGAGGGGCAGAGAGAGAGAGAGGGAGACACAGAATCTGAAGCAGGCTCCAGGCTCTGAGCTGTCAACACAGAGCCTAATGCGAGGCTTGAACCCACAAGGCATGAGATCATGACCTGAGCCGAAGTCAGATGCTTAATTGACTGAGCCACCCAGGTGCCCCACAGTTAGGGCAATCTTTATGAAACTTTATAAAACTTCCTGCTGAAAACTTTCTCCTGGCTCTCAAGTATCCTTAGAGCAAAATCCAAATTTCCTAATGTAATTTCCAAAAAAACTTTGTGATCTGGCCCCCTGCTGACCTTTTCAGCCTCAATAGCTCTTCCTGCCCTTGCTGCCTTCTCACCATGTTCCAGCTATGCAGACAGCCTTCAATTCCTGCCTTCCTGGACTTTTGTTCAGGCTTCCCCTCTGCCAGGAAGCCTCTCTCCATCACCTCTCCCTTCAGTGGAGAATCCCATCTTCCTTGTGGCCTTGTCTCTTTTCCCCAGGGCATCATCACTGACTCCTCCACCCTGGGTGTAAAGCTTCCCTACTGCGTGCCAGTAGCACACATTTCCTCCTCACACACTGAAGTGTAATGGCCTGTTTACTTGTCTGTGTCCCTCACTCACTAGATATTAAGCACCTTGAAGGCAGGATCTAGCCCACCTAGCACCTAGCACACATGGTGGGTGGTTAGCAAATAGGCATCGAACTAGTAAGTGTATGAATGAATATAGGTTTTACCCTTGGGGTTAGTGGGTAAAATTGGCGAGACAGAATCCCTGTTTTGTTGCTTCTCCATGAAGTCTATATACTCCTGGGGACAAAAGGCACAGTGCGTCTCCATCACAGCACACACAAGAGATTTGCCACACTGCTATTAGTAACAGTGGTTCACTAATTCCACGACTCCCTGGAATGCAAGATGGGCAGAAGAGGCACTACTATTTGAATAAAAGTCCTTACTTGGACTCTGGCCAAAGGGTTCCTCTTCTTCCTTAGGAATCAATGAAATATGCACTGATATTTTTAACAGGAAAGTAAAGGTCAGTGCAACTTTTTGAAGCATGTAGATTTTCACTTGACTATAAATTTGAAAACAGTGATAAAAAGGGCCTAATATTTTGATATACAAAAGTACTTTGGAATTTATTCTTAACTGACTCGAACCACAATTTATTCCCTAAGACCATCATACAAACTCTCTGCTGAAATTAGATTGATAAAAACTTTACATTCCATCTGGATTGGATATATTTATAGGTGAGCCCAAATTAAATTAAATTAAGCACTTATTCAGGATCTCTCTACACATGATAAAATAGAAAACAATATGAAGACATTACCTTTCTCTACAACAACTAAGCCAGCACATAATGATAAAAGCAGAAAGAAATGATTGTCAAAAGCACTGTGCAGAGTTGAAATGCAACGTAAACCCTCAGTGAACTTACACTTCCTTATCAGCGAAGATTGTCCAAGCTTAACGTATAAAAATTTGGAGAGTTTCATCTGATGGTTTGAACCATAAAGAATGATCCCAGCTGACAATTATGTATATGATTGACTGTGGAACCACAATAAATATAAAACATATTAAAGCTTTAAACTCTCATGAGCATAAATTTTGAAGAACTAAGTTACGTTGGCACTTTTTTTTATTTGGAAGAACATATTGAAATTATATGTCTGAATGAGAATACGGAGAATCGTAGAGTTCTACAACCTCAAAAGCAACTAAATGGTTTGACACTGTAGAAAACATTTAAAAAATTTTACTGTTCACCCTTGGTTGCCTTTAAATAAGAATTCTTTCTGATTTATAGTTTTAGGTTTTCTTAAATACTTCCTCTTGCACTGGTACATGACATTTGTTATAAGCATAGATGTGCTGGGTTTTTCAAAATGAGAACAAAAAAGTTTAGCAAGATGTGCAACAGTAGATCTGCTTTTTTGTTGTTTTTAATGACCAATTAGAGTAAAGCATAACCACGCTTCTGCAGTGAGTTTCTGAGCGTTCCTATTGGTGTCAAAAACTCAAAGGAACTTTCAGGTTACGTATGGAACCTGAAATTCCAGATTACACGTGATTTAGTGAGATTATGAGTGTGTCTATGTGTATATATTTTTGCTGGCTGACCATCTGTATATGTATCACTAACTTTTGTGAGGCCTCTGTGTAGCGGTGGATCTAGATTGCTATGTCATACATGACATTGTTGCATACCTAAAGGGATCCAGTATGTCAACCACAGTGAAAAAAAAATTCATACTCTGCCATTTGCATTTCTTTACCATTAAGGCTGTACCCAAGTATATGCCTTTCATTAAGGTCCAAAGTTCTGGGTAATTACCAATTACCGTTGTTTGAGGCATTCTCTCTGCCAATTTCTATTGGCATGGTTCTATATAATTTGCTCAATGAGACTATTAAGTTAAAATTTTAATCTACAAAATCATAATTCATGAAAAACTGTCATTCCATTGTAAGGTATGATGCACAATGGTAGACATTCTCTCTTTCCCACATTCTATCATAGAAATCTATTTCCACAAATCAGGATTTTGTAAATCTGTTTGCTAATAGTTTCTTAAGGTAGAAGTCAAAGTGAAGTTGTAACCACTGGTAAATATACTTATTTGTTTAGTAAATTTGCTGCCCTCTGCTGTTCAAAATATTCTTAGACAAATTTCTTTCCCCTAAGAGAAATTGCTATCTCCCTCTAGTAAAACAAAATCCTATGTGTGATTATAGAATAAGAATTAGTAATATTATTAAGTATATAATACTAGAAACAATGACATTTGAAAGAAAGATTGGTTTTCTTCTGGATGGAGTCCTAGGCCTCCAGAGACACAACAAAAACTACTAGAAAATTCTAATATCCATTACCCTAAAACTCTGCTCCAACAGAACTATTCCAGAAAACAGTCATAAGCCACAGCTATTATCTAAATGATAATTGGAGAAAAACAGCATTTTACTAATAGCAAAATTTCAATTAGTACTGTTATCCTATTGAATCAAGTGTAAATTGGATCAAGTTTTCTGCAACATTTCCCATAGTAATTACAGGACCTTCTTCACAACATTATAATAGTAAAGCAAAATAATATTTTAAAAGAAAGAAAAGAACAATCTCAACACCAGAACACCACTGTGGTTTTTTTGTGTATGTGTGTGTTTTCTTCCCGTGCTCATCCAGACATAGACTTTGTGATACCAGTGTAAACACTGTACAAGCTCATGATCATATTTGGCTGTTATCACTTAGCATTCTGCCATAAATATTCCCCAGAGTTACTACACAGTCTTATCACAATCACCGCAAATTTTGGATAACTTAGGACCTTTCACTGTTTTGTTATGATGCCTCAAATTTTTCCATCATTGTCTATAGCTACTATTATAATCTCTATTATAAAATATTGAAATAAAAGCACATCTCTAAAAACACTTTGGATATAACTGATTGTTGCACAAGACTGTATATTATTAACAAAATGATTGGAAATTCAAAAAGTCAATAAAACAATTCGACAAGCTAATGTCAAAATAATCGCTTTTGTTTGAATGTGGAATATCTCAAAGCGCTCAGTATTACAGAGAATATGTCCTCTTCTAGACATGGTGAATGGCTTTTAGGGAACTGAGGTGTTTTGTTTTGTTTTGTTTTGTTGTCTGACTTAAAATATTACTGTCAAATTGTACCATGTTTTATTAGTGTCATGTAATAATTATCCAAGAAGTAACAACCCATATGTAATACTTTAAGCATCTTCATTTAATATGAAATCACTAGCCTGAATCAGTCTGATCAGGCATATATTATGCAAAAGCACTAAGGATATTGTTGGAGAAAGTAAATGTTCCATATCTGTTTTTTCTATTACTAAAGCAATTGTATGTATTTTCTCAAACTGCTAATATTAACACTCCTAGTTTTTCTGTCTTAAATACAATATTCAGAAACCATCAGAGGGGAGCAAGTCAGTTATAAAAATTAGCTTTTTCTCTAAACTAGAGCGTCAACCAAACCAGAGTGGGACCCCCTTGCTCACCCCCTCCCCACCGCTAGCCCACTACAGTACTGTGAAAACCCAACCCGATCCAAATCCGTTTCTCTAGCTCAAGGCAGACAGATAGAAGGTGATGCTTGGAGTAGCTCACTAAACATGATCATTATTTACTTTCTGGGAGGCTCCTTGTCTTCACATCTATCCAGCCATCCAGACGGTTCCTAAGGTCTCTGGGTCTCCCAAGGGACATCTTACTTTTCTGAAATGTTTCCTCCTGCTAACTGATGTCCTCTTTATTCCATCAAGAGCCCCCATCTAATCAGTCAGTGTTTCCTTCACCCTTCTTTCTTACAGCCCCCTCTCCCAACAACTCCAACACCTGTTCCAAGGGAACCTGACCGGAAGCCTCTTTCTGTTCCACCATATGGAGAAGTAACTGGTAGTCCCTCCCCTCCGCCCAGGACTGGCCTCCCCATATCAAGCCCGTGCACCCCGGCTCTTTCCCCCATCTGGGTGAGCTCCTTCCTTCTTTACCTTATCTAATGTCCCTCGGGAAGCTCAGGGGTGGCCCTTGCTCTCCAGAGGCTAAGAGGACAATCAGATCCTAGCTACTCACCACCCCCTCCACCTTGCTGCCCTTTTCTTTCTCAACTAGACCCCAGGTTCTTCATGCCAATTGACCCTTAACAGCCCCCCAGCACCTCTCACTCCTTCCCCTCACCTCTCTCCCCACTTTTACCCTCCCCTCCCTGCCAGGCTGTCCCTATATGTGCACCCGAGCAAACTGTCCACAGACTGCAGCTTGAGATGCCGGGATCAATGAGGACGGGGCGGTGGAGTGACTCACCCAGAGGAGCTACTTGGTGACTTAGCTGAGTCTATTTTAATATTAATAGGCTAAATTTAGCCTATTTGAGGTGTGCTATCTGTGCTCATTTTCGCTCACAGTTTTTCATGGTTTATGCATCCAGCTAAGGAGAAAACTCAAAAGAGAGGACAGAGGTATACAGAGGAAGTGACTAGGGGCCTAGGTGATGCCATCGAAGCTCATCTTCATATCCTAATTTTACTCATTTTACTTTACTTCCTTTGTTCGTCCTGCTGAGATTCATTGGATGAGAGTCGGTGCATGTTTGCGTGCGAATGCGCGTGTGTGTTTTTCATACCACACGGCGTTTCCCTCACTCAGCTCAGTGTGCCTTTTCCTTCCCTTTTCCTTCACATCTGCTCCAGACTGATCGCATAAATCCAGATGACATAGATTTAGAAAATGAGCCCTGGTATAAATTCTTTTCAGAACTGGAGTTTGGACGCCCGGTAAGTGAGGCTAGACTATTAATATAAGAAAATTAGGGGAATGTTGTTTGATTTATAAAACATATCATTATTAGTAGAGAGAGGTGTCATTTACAGAACAAAAGCCAAAGAGCCGAATGTATGCCGTATATGCAAATTCGGTACAGCTTAGTCCACATTCACTTCGGTACCAAATGGTTAAAGACATTCAGACACTTCCTATGCAGCTTTTCTTTACCACACATTCTGTGTTAGGCTTACTTTCTATCTAAACAAATTCAAAATGCTGAGACAGTCCTTGTCTTAGAATATTTAGACAATTGTTACAGATTTATAGAAGATTTCTATTTGTTTACAGTCCATTTTGGTCTAGTTCAATCACAGCAAGTAATGTGACATTTATAATAATTATTACTATCATTAAAGCTCCCATTTGCTGAGAAACGACCAAGCACCTGGAGAGTGCTGGGTTCTGAATTCATTATCTCACTGAGTCCTCTGGATGTCCCTCTAATAAGAAGAAAACGGAGACCAGAGAGGTTAAGTAATTTGCACAAGATAGTAAGCGGTAGAGTCAGAAGTTAACCCAGGTCTACCAAACAAACAAAAATACTCTGGGCAGTTCCCACAATAATATATTGTCAGTATGTTCCCACTATAAAATGCCTCATTTACTCTTAGGAATATAAGGAAAGAGACAAATAAATAATCCCTGTGGTGCTGTTTCTAGTTTTGCAAGTGAAACATCTTGTCCCCAAACCCACCAAAGTTGGAACTTATGAGAAGTCCATAGTCTGTTTGGGATAAAGAGTCAAACCTACACTTTAAATAACAATTTCGTTCATTAAGTTTTATTGGGGAACTCTTATCTACCAATAGCTGTGCATTTGATATGTGTCAGTGTATTTTTTCATATTACTGGTGTTACTGAATTTTAAACTCTTCAATTATTCCACTGTACAGAATTTTACTGAAGATCAGAGAGCATAATCTTTCTTTTATCATATCATATACTGATTTGCATACTCATAAACTGACCATATATTGGATATTGGGTGGTTATAGTCATCACTTTCATCCATTAAAATGCAAAGGACACTTGGTTAGAGTCCCTTACCTTATTGAACTGGATCAAAAGTGACTGTAAATGAATGTATACCAAAGGATTTTTCCTAGAATTTCTCTACTTAACAGGAAAAGTGTTTTCTATCATTTTTTCCCTAATTTGTACCCAAGTATTCACATAAATGCATTTTATTTTAGAGGAATAAAAATTCTCTAGCTTTATTTTATATGTATTGTTATTATTGAGTACACGGCTTGTAGAGACCATACCGATTTCTGTTCTGAGCATAAATTATCAGCATTTTTCTATAATCATTTCAGCCACACATGGAAACTCACCAGCATGCTACCCACCTGCTCCTTGAATGTTCCTTTAATATACCTCGCATTCCTTGGTGGCTAGAGAGTGGAGTGCTTGTTTTGATCTGGTGAAATGAGTTTATAAATTTACTAATCAAATCACTAGTAATTTTGCCCAGTGCTTGAGAATATTTTACAAACATTGCACCCTTCCTCCTGGGCCACCCCCATTTTGCTCCATTCATGCACTCTTTATGTGTTTCTGATGCTGTCAGCACTCAATTTCTAACTGTTGTCACCTTTTCCACATGTCCATTCCTTGCTGCCATTGATTCTCCTCCATTCCATCTCTACACTTCTGCTTATGTGGTGCATCTACACCCAGCCTCCTAAAAAGGCTCTGGACTATGTTCAAGATCATTCTTCTGGTGTTTCCAATGAGGTAAAAACAAATTATTCTCTTTTTCAGATTTCTCTCTTAGGAGCCGTTACTGTGATTCTGAACCATCCACGTTTTAACAGTTGACTGTAGGGTCTAAGCTATTTTGGAAAACCCACCTTCGCATCACTGTGTCGTATGCAGTATCGTTGCTTAGACGTTAATTATACCAAAGTTGTTGGCTCTTTTCTGCAATGTAGGTGAGGAATCATTCCAGCCATAACTTTGAGTTGAACTGTTCAACGCAGTCCTGGAGTGTGATCATTAAGAAATCAGAAGTAGTACTCAGTACATATATCAACTGCCTGTTTTAATTAGACTGCACAAAATACTAGACAGAGCCATTTTATCATCATGCTGGGAGGTGCAGAATGACAGTTTAGATTCTTAATTACATGTTTATGCCCCACATTTTCTTAAATTTTATTTTAATTCTTTTCTTTTCCTACATACAATTTGTGGATTTTAGCATCAGATAATATCAAGAATGGGGCTGACAGACAACTGGGACACATGTCACGATCTCCCAGTTCAACATCCTTGACAGGCATTACTAATCCTTCTCAATGCTGTAATCCAGGCTGCCAATATAATAGATTATAACTGGCATATGAGATGAAATGCATTTGCCATCGCTCATGACAATCTGCTAGGTAAAAAAAATAATGCCAGGCAATGTCAAATTTTATTTGATTTAGTCAAAGAGTGTATGAAAAAGGAAGAAACAATCCAGAGTCAAAGGTTTTTATCCTGCTCTCTGCAAAGAAAAATGAAATTATTTTGGAAAGCATATTTAAACTTACTGGCTGACATACGCAAAAGTGACAGTTTTGCTAAACATCAGCTATATAAAAGCCTCTGTGTGGGAATTCTTAGAAGTAGTTGGAAAGGAAGCAAAGTGCATAAACTAGTTTCACACAGATTTTCTGTGGTCTTAAATATACACAAAAACACTTAATAGATATCTTATTTTCATACAAAAGTCTTAACTTGGTAAAAAAAAATGTGCGACTAGAAAATAAAACTAAGATACCTATGCTTCAGGGAGTACCACTGACACACAGTGGTGATAACTGGAATTGCAGGCACAGTCAGAAGAAAATATCCAGCTTCCTGAAGCTTCAATTTGCAATTCTAAATTATGCATCACAGTGTATGTTAAAATATATATTTATATATTAAATAAAAAGGAAAATAGAGTAATCAAGAGCATTCTAGGTTAGTGAATGTCGTTATTTCTAGAGGCTTGTATTGTAGACAGTTATATAGCATAAAGACAATCAAATACGACAAGCAATTCTATTCTGTATGTTATGTTACCTTCACATCTGAAGAAAGGGTATCATTTCAACATATGAAGAGCCTAAGAATTCACTTTGGAATTCAATTTGGTCAGATATTTTTTCTTATATTTTGGTCAGATAGTTCTAGGATGATTTTAAAGTGGTTGGTTCTTACAGAAGTGAAATAAAATTTAGAGGTCACCATGTCCAACTCACTCATTTTTAAGTCAAAAAAAGTAGAGTCCAACAATTAAAAAAATATATGTCCAATATCACAAGGTAAGATGGTGGCAAGTTAAAAATAAAATATGGATCTCTTAACCTCCACTTCCATGTGGTTTTCTCTACACCATACTTCTTAGCACAACCAAGAGATGTATTTGGAGTTCAAATCTTTCAGAAACAAGTTATTTACTTAATACTATTCCTTGTTAACTATTTGTGTGAAATAAGTTCTTGTAATTAACTTTACACAATAATTCAGGCTAAAAATAGTAGAAACTTTATACATTCTACATGTTATGGTAGCGGGGAAAAAATCACATACAAAAGCATTTTGCTGATGATTTAACTGATTTGCTATTATCTCTTTGGAATTGAGAAAGACTATTGTGCGATTCTGTAGCATAATACTCTCACATCAGAGTTTTTCAGAGTGTAAAAAATACTCTGCTAAGGTACCGGATATTATCTTTAATATCTTTATGTAAAAAATTTCTGGTAAAATTTGTAATTGATTACATATCACCTTGGCTACCATTTATCAAGTGCCCAGCGTATGCCATGAATAAAAGACTTTTTAATCAATAAAACTGAGAAACTGGCATTAATGAAGAACAATTAAGGACTGTTAAGTAAAGTTAAGTCACATGACCATTTAGCAGAAAGAATGCTTCAGTGTCCATACTGCATTAAAATTAACTTAATTTAGGTACGTTAAAATAAGGTAATACATAAATACTCAGTAGATCGTAATAGGTAAAAAAGCTAACCCCTTTTCTGGAGACAATTTCCATTTCAGAATGAGTATCATTCATATAATATCATACAGTATTTCTCTTAGTCATCTCTCTAGACATTTTACTGTTTCTTTAAAATTTAATATTGAACGTTTTTCTTAGACTATACATAAAATCACAAAACTGGTTTCAGTTTATTTTGGATTATGGAAGCCAGCAGAAGGAGGAATCATGTCGTTTCCTTACCTAAGTCTAAAATACATTCAGTTTATCAGTATAGAGACTCCACTTCTTACACTATGTTTTATCTCATATTACAGTTTTGTTTAGGCTCATTCCAAGCTGACAATTCAAAATCTCTGATCACTCTAGGGATGTTCTGAAACTGACACGTTTTGATAATCAACTGTGGTTTATCGTTTCTGGGAACGTTATGCTCCACACTGGCGGTAACACTCTGAGGCTATTTGGTGTTGCTCTTCGGCAAACTTGCAGAGTTAATCTTTCTAAAGCAGAATATAATTATCTGATTTTATTTGTTTCCGTCTTTGTTTTCCTTTTTATTTAGGGTTTATTTTTTCACCTGTGCAGTGTCCGATTCAGAGTTCGGCAAGTTAAGTAATTATGTACATTTGTCAGATAGTGGACCAAATTTATTTCTTCTAATTTTATATTTGTTGAGAACCTAGGAATCCAAATGTTTTCTGAGAATTAAAAATATTATAATGTGCCTTTTCTGCCTAAAAGGAGGAGCGATAGTCTTTCGCAGAAAGGTGCTTTTGTTTGTTTCTGGGCAAGATTCCATTCGCATTCAGTAAGATGGAATTAAATGAAAATATTAATTAACAGAACCAATTTTAGAATTATGCATAAGAGGGCTTGTCAGACTGATCTACATAAAGAATCTCAAAATTATATGCTAATATTTTAATTGGTTAATTGGTGCCAATTTACAAGTAGAAAATAAAGTTATAGAAATAGTTTTTAAAGTGTGGTTTAATTTCCACTAAGTAGGTTTTTAACACTCTGGTAAAAGATTTCTGTGTGATAGGAACTTAAATAAAATCTGTCAAATCCTGCCTTTTTGGTTGATGTTTTTAAACTTTCATATGGAAGGATATTTTTAAACTAGAATTTCAGTGCTTCATCAGACAAAAGTTTGTGATAAATAATCAATCATCAAATATGCCCCGAACACATATACAGTCTTACACATATATACGTGTATGCATTTTCCTATACATTCTAGACATCACACCACAACTGCTTTTCCTCATTCTGCAGTATCATTTCAAATGTTCAAGAGCTCAAAACAATACTCTGGTTTCTCTTCAGGTCAAATAAACCTTTTGCCTTTTACTAAAGAGCTCAAAACAGATCCTCTCTTGCCTTTTAGATATTTCAGTAATTATTCTATGAGGTGGCCATGGGGAGTAAAAAACTCCCATCTAGTATTTTTGCCTAATAGCTATTTCATTGTACTGTTCAGAATGAAGGAGTATGAAAATAGTGGGTACAATAGGTATTTGGAATTGTGTATCACTTTGTATTATCTATTTTTCTTCGTTCCTACAACCATGTACAACTGAGAATTTATTTTCTCATGGAAATGTTAAAAGCCCACTTCTCTTTTTTAAAAGGTTATATTTTGGTTCATTAATCATTTGTTTTAAACTAACCCTCAACTTAACTAATTTGAAAGATGTCAGTCTGTATCTGATTTAAGTATCAGGTAGTTAAGTTTAATTTTAAACCAAATTCAGAAGTAGTATTAAAATGCCGTGTCTGTGTTGACAGAGGAAAGATGTCTCCAGTCTGCTCAAATGTTGTACTTTGGAGGTAATACCTGGAAACACGACAAAAAAATTTATAAAGAAGGTTTATGTTGTATAAGGGCCGAATGATGACAACAAATATTTTTTTAAACAACAAACCATTCCTTTATGTAGAAGATTTCTACTTACAGTCTACTTCCTGTAAGACGGAGTAATTAACAACTTTTCTTTTTGCCCCTAGGCAATGTTTGGTTTGTGAATAATTTGAGTTACACAGAGAAATACAGGGCAGCATATCAAAAGAGAAAGTAGATAGGAAAAAGTAGAAATTCAGTTACATATTTCTCTTTGAAAGACATTTTGTGATCAAAATAAATGGTATTTTTATCTCAATTTTTATAATATTCTTTTAGGATACCTAATTTAGTGTCCATGGACAAATGAAATTTTGCCTTGGTGAAAATTTTTATGGAACTATTTTTCTATCTTAACAGGCCTCCTTGTATCAATCTTCCATAGACAGAAGCCTAGAAAGACCCACTAGGTAAGAATGTCAATACATTATGCAACCAGAATATTCTATACCAGTGGTTTCTTTTTCAATAGGAATACTATTCAGTGAAGCAATAATGAAGATTATGTCGTCAGTAATTATTATTTTAAGCACCATACTTTATGACATTGTTTTATTATGTTTTTGCATCACTGTATATGAGCATATTTAAAAATTCATAAAAGCTAAGTGAAATAATTCTGGATTCCTTTACCAAGAAATTCTTCCCTTGCCTATCTCCTCTATATCCAGTTTTCTTTCTTTAAATGGGAATTATAAACATCTAATTTTCAATATTATTAGATGATGCTTACGATAGCATATTTGAAAAATTTGTAAATTATTAGAAATTTTCTAAATTATGTTCTATACATATTTGTTCATTATACTCAGACCGC
The DNA here is from genome assembly GCF_008692635.1 of Crocuta crocuta. Lineage (NCBI taxonomy): Eukaryota > Metazoa > Chordata > Mammalia > Carnivora > Hyaenidae > Crocuta > Crocuta crocuta. The sequence goes on along the minus strand of NW_027527449.1, from coordinate 5,676,180 downwards.
ACAAACCAGAAACACTGTTGCAACCAATAAAGAAGGGCTTACTATATACCTGATATTCTAAACACATAAGCATATTCAGTCCTTAAGACACCACGATGAGTTAAGTACTATTCTCCCCACCTTATGTCTGAATACACTAAACTTAGGCTCCATAACTTACCAAGTATACATAGCTAGCAAGGAGCAGAGACAAACTAGAACTGAGCCGGAATAACCTGGAACTAGTCTAACTGTCGCAGGAATCGGCCAAGGTAAGTTCTGTTGACAGGCTTTAAATATCACACTTACTTTAAAGCATTACAGAAATTCAGACACAGCTCGATAGCAATAGTGAATAATACAAACCCTTAGCCATATTGTATTATCAACAAGAAATATAAATTTGCCCTTCTATAGATTTCTATCAAGATAAGTCAAAAACTTTGTAAACTGGGTCCTTTGTAAATTGGGTTCATGAGTGCCAGTCACTGACATCAATGTCATTAAGAAAAGAGCTCCTGCAACTCCTTTTATATCTGTATACACTCCTAAAATATTTGAGTTTCAGAGTTCTAATCTGACCTAAGATTGCTAGAAAAACTGTGCACAGACCCTCACGTGACAGGAGAGTGACCGCAAAAACAGGTCTAGGAGAAGACGGGCATCCTCTTTAGAAGAACAAAGACAAATTCTGAGGTCCAGCTCCATCTGTATACTTGCAGTGTGTGTTGCGTTGACTCATTTGTGAAATACTGGTAACCAGGTACACCTCACAGGTTTGCGTGTGGGCTATACAGACAGTAATGGCAGCAAAGCAATAGTGTATTGCTGCCTCATGGGAGCTGGTGTTGCTGTTACTGCTGTTGTTGATATAATTTTATGTAATGATCATCGCACGCTGTGTGATGTGTATCTTCGTCCACTAGTGTTTGTCTTAAATGATACTATATTCAGATCCAGACCATGATAAAAAAAATTTCCTGCCATTACAGACTGTTGACGCCATTTCATACAGCCAGGTGCAAGTCTCCCTTAATAATTTGCTTCCTGGTCAAATTATTAGTCATTCATCATTTAAATAGGAAAATGTCAGAATTTCAGGGTAAGGGTTTTCAAGCTAAGATTAGTAGGAAAGGCCATAGGGAAACCTGGAGGTAAGAGAAATATGTCTCACCAGATGTTTTCCTTTTCTCCAGTCCTTTCCTCCATGTCAGCATGCCTTCCCCAGGCAGAGTCATGTTGTTGGAACCCCTCTTTATGGAGAAAAGATACATGACACAAGTCATAACACTGAATTGTCAGTCACAATGTATAACACCAATTGGAGGATTTTTGCTTTAATATGTTACTACAAACTTATGTCTACACCAAACAACTGCACATGGATGTTTATAGCAGCTTCATTCATACTGCTAAAACTTGAAAGCAACAAGGATGCCCTTCAACAGGTGAATGGATGAGCAAACCAATGCATCCATACAATGGAATGTTATTCAACAATAAAACGAATGAGCCATAACACCACAAAAAGGCATAAAGAATCTTAAAATTGGGATATTGCACAGAAAACAGCTTTAATATAAATCATGGACTTTCATTACATTGAATAATAATAAATCAAGATGGTTCATTTACTGTAACATATCATAGTGATAGAAATGTCAATAACAGGAGGAACTGTACGCACCAGGAAAGGGAGTGTGTGGGAACTCTCTGTATTGCCCAATCAATTTTTCTATAAACCTAAAACTTCTCTTAAAAAGAATAAAGTCCCGGGGCACCTGGGCTGGCTAAGCATCCGACTTCGGCTCAGGTCATGACTTCGCAGTCTGTGGATTCGAGCCCCGCATTGGGCTCTGCGCTGACGGCTTAGAACCTGGAGCCTGATTTGGATTCTGTGTCTCCCTCTCTCTGCCCCTCCCCTGCTTGCACTCTTCCTCTCAAAAATAAATCATAAACATTTTAAAAAAATTTTTTAATAGTGTATGAATTTTTTTTATTTTTTATGTTTTTATTTTTGAGAGAGAGAGGGAGCATGAGCAGGGGAGGGTCAGAGAGAGAAAGAGACACAGAATCTGAAGACAGGCTCCAGGCTCCGAGCTGTCAGCACACAACCCAACGCGGGGCTTGAACCCACGAACCGCGAGATTGTGACCTGAGCCAAAGTCGGACGCCTAACCGACTGAGCCACGCAGGCGCCCCTAGTCTATGAATATTTTTAAAGAGATGAGAAAGAAATAACATTTAATAGCAAGGAATGAACTTTTAAAACTGCAGTTCGAGGGAACAGAGGTAATAGTTGTACCACAGTCACTAGCACATTCCATCAGTCTTTCTGATTCACACACTAACCTCCTCTAACACCAGCCTAACTGAAGATGATCTCTTCTTTTAGTGCCATGAGCATGGCCAGTGACTTCAGGAAAAGGAGGAAGAGCGAGCCTGCAGTGGGGCAGCCGAGGGGCCTGGATCAAAGTGCACGCAGGACCGGCCCCGGCCGAGCGGACCTCCCAGGGTCAGGCACCACCCTGACCAAGTCCTTCATAAGTTCCTCCCCTTCTTCCCCATCAAGAACAAAAGGTGAGCAATCATAGCTTGATGTGTAAGGAATTTACTAGCTTTGTTTTAACCTAGGGACCTGTGACAGCTGGGCCAGATTACCTGTCCAGAGACAGTTAGCATTTAAATACACTGCCTTGAATACAATATAGTTTCATAATAATAGCTTTTTTTTTTTTTACACAGACTAGGTCAGTTTGGTGAGCCATGTGAGTGGCTTAAAGGTCTCTATCATCTAGCGTATTTAATGCTTTTTTTTCCTCAAAATGTATCAGTTGTGGTTTTTTGAACAAATTTAGAGTATCTAATTTACTGTCAGGCCATTAAAAGACTACATTTATAAATATCTGCATATTTTAAAAAATGGTCTAAAGTTACTACAACTAGCAAAGTTAATCACATCTATAGAATAGGAATTAGAAGTAGCAACAAAGAACACTGTTGCCTAAAACAGTTTGATTTTGTTGTTTTTTTAAAAATTATTTCATTCTAGATAAGATTTTGTCCGACCTACGGAAGTTGTCTCTTTCATCATCTGTTCTATATTTTGGTCAAAATTCATATAGATAGTAGAATATCCATGTTATGCATGTAACATGGTGTTTGATTCCCAACAGTCCACTAATAAGAACTGACTGGTCTCAAGCCATACTTGGAAAATTTAGATATCACCAAGCCATTTTTCCATATGGCCTCTCTCCTCTCTGGAAGTTCAGTGAGCTGTGTTGAGAGAGGGCAAGTCTCTCCTTCAGGTCTCCGGAAGACTGTTTAGTGCATTGTTACTGTGGTAACAGGAATATTCCCAAGATGGAGACTGAGGATTGACCCAGGATCGACAGGTACCTAAGGACATACCAAATTTGGGGCCCTGAAATCTTCCCCAATCTCCTGGGACTGAAACAACACAAAAGGAATCGGAAATGTGTAAAGAACTTGATTTCTAACAGAAGTTTCCCTTAAATAGCAGAGATTCAGCCACACGTATCAAATATAAGCACGAAAGTGTTGCCATACGGTAAAGCTAAGTGGTAGATGGTTTGTGTGCAAGAAAGGCTGGTTTGGATGACTAGACTCCGGATAGGTCAAGGTGCTAGCCGTCTTCCATGGCCTAGTAAAACTGGGCCTACTATCTGGAAAGTTCAGAATGAGTGAGCCCCTTTTATGATACCTTTCATCCAATTAACAGAGATATGTTTATCAGATTCCATTCATTTATGCAAATGAATATTTTAAGATAAAATAAGTAGGGCATGAAATATCATTGATTCATTATGCTTGGATAACACCCAAAATTAAAAGGATTCTGACTAATTTAGATATTTGTTTTTACCCTAGGAAGTGTTAAGTCAACTTCCTTTCCCAAATATTATGTATCTGCTGGATGTGCTTATCTACTTTTGCAAAGTTTGGATAAGGTTGTAAGACATGAACTATCAAGAGAGAGATTTTCCTTCATCAGATTTCCTTCTAAGATGAAAATGTCTCATTGGATGTAATTTGGCCTCTCATTTATTAGTTAACTCAGCAGAGTGAAAGAATATTTCCAAACAGATTCCAAACTGAAGTCAGTGTTAGCTATTATCAAATTGCAAATTACTTTTTTTAAAAAAACAACCTCCTTCAAAAAAAACTAAGATGCATTGACCTCTGATGAGAGTTTTATACTATATCCAGTTATTATGAGAATCTGCCTCACAAGAGGTTGAAAGTAGAGCAACTAATGTGGCAAATTTGTATGTTTAAAGAGGCTGTACTATTTTTCTTGGAAAAATATTAACAGCAGTAGTTCACACCATCCTGATTTTGCAAGTTTGGAAAATACTTTATCTTATTGCTTTTTCTATCTAATGCCCACGAAAAGTTATTTAACACAGTTATGGGACTAGTAACTGAATGCAAATTGATAAATTACTCTTTACCTCTCTACCATTATAAATCAAATGAGACTCAAATCCTGACCCTATTTAGTTGATTAAATCTCTACCACTTTTGGCCTTAACCCTTAAACATTTAAATTACACCAGGCCATGCTATTAGCTTCCCAGGTACTATTGTGGTTTTGGCATACCTCGTTTGCAGAAGATGTATGAACACAATACAAATAGGTATCAAAACTACGCTAATTACTTTTTATACATGGTTTTGCGAACTCTAATATCTGCAAAGCTACATTCATTGAAAAAGTTATTAACCTGCTTTAGAATTGGGATTTTTCTCTAAAGTTGAAGCTGCATGTGTAACAATCTGTGTCCAAGACTAAACCATACTAACTGCTTTCCCTTTGCTTTGCTCTCTGATGCTAATTGACATGCTCTCCTCTTTGTGAACCTTTTAACTTCTCCAAATGTCTCTCTTCCACCACGCTGGCCTGGATTAAAAGGTGGGGATGATATGTGTCCATCCCTTTACAGTTACTCAGGGCTCCACGGCAACCCCTCCAATGAGTTAGATTACTGTAACGCTTACAAGAGACAGCATTTGGATGTCCCTCGTGACTCACAGAGGGCCATCACGTTCAAGAATGGCTGGCAGATGGCCCGACAGAATGCAGAGGTCTGGAGCAGCACTGAAGAGACAGTTTCCCCCAAAATCAAATCCCGTAGCTGTGATGATCTCCTAAATGACGACTGTGACAGTTTCCCTGACCCAAAAGCCAAGTCAGAAAGTATGGGCTCCCTCCTGTGTGAAGAGGATTCCAAGGAAAGCTGCCCTGAGGTCTGGGCGTCCCCCTACATCCAGGATGGCCGCGGTAATGGCAGGTCGAGGCTCCGACACAGGTCAGCCCATGACGCCCCAGGGTTCCTAAAAATGTACAAGAAAATGCACCGCATTAACCGCAAGGATTTGATGAATTCCGAGGTGATTTGTTCCGTGAAGTCGAGAATCATGCAGTACGAAAAGGAACAGCAGCACAGGGGCCTGCTCCATGGCTGGAGCCAGTCATCCACTGAGGAGGTGCCCAGGGACATGGTCCCCACTCGCATTTCTGAATTTGAAAAGTTGATTCAAAAGTCAAAATCCATGCCAAATTTAGGAGATGATATGTTATCTCCTATAACCCTAGAACCTCAACAAAACGGTTTATGTCCCAAAAGGCGGTTTTCCATTGAGTCTCTGCTGGAGGAAGAAAACCAGGGCAGACATCCTTCCCATGTACAACGAAGCTATGAGCCTAAAGCCCTGGTGCCAATTCATATCGAAGTCACCAGTGACGAGCAACCGAGAACTCACATGGAGTTTTCCGACAGTGACCAAGATGGAGTTGTATCTGACCACAGTGATTACATCCACGTGGAAGGATCATCCTTTTGCAGTGAGAGTGACTTTGATCACTTTTCTTTCACATCTTCTGAAAGTTTTTATGGATCCAGCCACCACCACCACCACCATCACCACCACCACCACCGGCACCTCATCAGCTCCTGCAAAGGCAGATGCCCAGCCTCCTACACTCGATTTACCACCATGCTGAAACACGAAAGAGCTAAACACGAAAATGCTGAGGAGCCCAGAAGGCAGGAAATGGACCCTGGCCTTTCTAAACTTGCATTTCTAGTCAGTCCCGTGCCTTTCCGGAGGAAAAAGAGTTCGACTCCCAAAAAGCAGACTGACAAGGCAAAATGTAAAGCGTCTGTATTTGAGGCTCTGGACTCTGCCCTTAAAGACATCTGTGACCAAATTAAAGCTGAAAAGAGACGGGGAAGTTTGCCAGACAACAGTATCTTGCACCGCCTTATCAGTGAACTGCTGCCAGATATTCCTGAGAGGAACTCATCACTTAAAGCTATAAAAAGGAGCCCCATGCACCAGCCTTTCCACCCACTGCCTCAAGATGGTGCTATTCATTGTCCATTGTACCAGAACGATTGTGGGAGAATGCCTCACAGTGCCTCTTTCCAAGATGTGGACACCACCACCACCAACTACCACCACCAAGACCATGAGGGTGCACGGACTCTCCAAGGTGGATGAACTTTTCTTTCTTTTTCCTTGTGATTCAGACACCCACCATCCAGCTCTTTCATCTTCCATTCCTACATCTCATCATTCCTAAGCTGTGAGACCACCTGGCATCGTTATGTGTTTTGGAGCAAATGCTTGTGGTGCAAACATGTCTTCCTGAATAGTCTCATTTGCCCATGTGATATTCGGACTTGATGTGTGGCTTAAAGTGATCATCAATTCACAAAAATTTACTCATTCAAAATCAAAAGGGAAAACCATCCTGTAGCTTAATGTTAGGGTTGAAACAACTTTCATCAAAACAACAAATTAAACTTATTTTACCAATTTAAAAGGATCCCATCAAGGAAACCATAATTGAGTATCAGTATCCTTAAGAGACTGATGACTCTTTCTTGTCATAAAATGAATCAAAACCGATAACTTAATAGCTTTTTCCTTGATTTTTATATTAACTTTATAGTCACTCACTCACAATAAATAATTTGCTTACATTCAACATAAAGATACTACATCAAAACACTCAGGAAGCAAAACTGAAATATTTAATGCAGTAATTGATGGACAATGAAAAGAGAAAAGGATTTGTTGAACAACCTTTAAAGGGCACATGGGATAAAATTTTTGTGAATACATCTTTAAGCTGTATAGACAAATGTCTCATTTCCATCACTCAGTGTGTTCATTTTCTTTTTCTTTCCATTACTTTATTTTCTATTCCTGCTGAAACAATCTTATACTGACATTTGAATCAGACCATTTAGGTTAAAAGTGACCCTTAACTCCATTTTTGTAGATGGATTATCACCTTGAAGTGGCAACACAAGGACAAATAATAGTTCAAAAGCAGAGGACATTTTTTTGAGGTCTGTTAGGGGTTCTGATATTTTTATGCAATTTTTATACAATTCCTTTTTTTTTTATTCTTAAAGTACATCTGTTCACGATCTAAGTTTTCAGAAGCTGAAAAGAACATTCCCTGCTGGAATTTGGATTGTCAACAGTCTGCTATGCACTGGGCATTGCAAAGTGCTCTACACACACTATCTAATTAACACTTTCAAAAACCTAGGTGACAAGTATCATTCCAAGCACTGGTTTACAGGTAAGACCCAGGGAAGACAAGAGATTTGACAAAAATCAATTAAGGATTAGGTAAAAGAAAAGAGATGCAAACTCCTAGTAATTCAGAGTTTGTAGTATACAATATAATCTCTGTGNCTTCTAAGATGAAAATGTCTCATTGGATGTAATTTGGCCTCTCATTTATTAGTTAACTCAGCAGAGTGAAAGAATATTTCCAAACAGATTCCAAACTGAAGTCAGTGTTAGCTATTATCAAATTGCAAATTACTTTTTTTAAAAAAACAACCTCCTTCAAAAAAAACTAAGATGCATTGACCTCTGATGAGAGTTTTATACTATATCCAGTTATTATGAGAATCTGCCTCACAAGAGGTTGAAAGTAGAGCAACTAATGTGGCAAATTTGTATGTTTAAAGAGGCTGTACTATTTTTCTTGGAAAAATATTAACAGCAGTAGTTCACACCATCCTGATTTTGCAAGTTTGGAAAATACTTTATCTTATTGCTTTTTCTATCTAATGCCCACGAAAAGTTATTTAACACAGTTATGGGACTAGTAACTGAATGCAAATTGATAAATTACTCTTTACCTCTCTACCATTATAAATCAAATGAGACTCAAATCCTGACCCTATTTAGTTGATTAAATCTCTACCACTTTTGGCCTTAACCCTTAAACATTTAAATTACACCAGGCCATGCTATTAGCTTCCCAGGTACTATTGTGGTTTTGGCATACCTCGTTTGCAGAAGATGTATGAACACAATACAAATAGGTATCAAAACTACGCTAATTACTTTTTATACATGGTTTTGCGAACTCTAATATCTGCAAAGCTACATTCATTGAAAAAGTTATTAACCTGCTTTAGAATTGGGATTTTTCTCTAAAGTTGAAGCTGCATGTGTAACAATCTGTGTCCAAGACTAAACCATACTAACTGCTTTCCCTTTGCTTTGCTCTCTGATGCTAATTGACATGCTCTCCTCTTTGTGAACCTTTTAACTTCTCCAAATGTCTCTCTTCCACCACGCTGGCCTGGATTAAAAGGTGGGGATGATATGTGTCCATCCCTTTACAGTTACTCAGGGCTCCACGGCAACCCCTCCAATGAGTTAGATTACTGTAACGCTTACAAGAGACAGCATTTGGATGTCCCTCGTGACTCACAGAGGGCCATCACGTTCAAGAATGGCTGGCAGATGGCCCGACAGAATGCAGAGGTCTGGAGCAGCACTGAAGAGACAGTTTCCCCCAAAATCAAATCCCGTAGCTGTGATGATCTCCTAAATGACGACTGTGACAGTTTCCCTGACCCAAAAGCCAAGTCAGAAAGTATGGGCTCCCTCCTGTGTGAAGAGGATTCCAAGGAAAGCTGCCCTGAGGTCTGGGCGTCCCCCTACATCCAGGATGGCCGCGGTAATGGCAGGTCGAGGCTCCGACACAGGTCAGCCCATGACGCCCCAGGGTTCCTAAAAATGTACAAGAAAATGCACCGCATTAACCGCAAGGATTTGATGAATTCCGAGGTGATTTGTTCCGTGAAGTCGAGAATCATGCAGTACGAAAAGGAACAGCAGCACAGGGGCCTGCTCCATGGCTGGAGCCAGTCATCCACTGAGGAGGTGCCCAGGGACATGGTCCCCACTCGCATTTCTGAATTTGAAAAGTTGATTCAAAAGTCAAAATCCATGCCAAATTTAGGAGATGATATGTTATCTCCTATAACCCTAGAACCTCAACAAAACGGTTTATGTCCCAAAAGGCGGTTTTCCATTGAGTCTCTGCTGGAGGAAGAAAACCAGGGCAGACATCCTTCCCATGTACAACGAAGCTATGAGCCTAAAGCCCTGGTGCCAATTCATATCGAAGTCACCAGTGACGAGCAACCGAGAACTCACATGGAGTTTTCCGACAGTGACCAAGATGGAGTTGTATCTGACCACAGTGATTACATCCACGTGGAAGGATCATCCTTTTGCAGTGAGAGTGACTTTGATCACTTTTCTTTCACATCTTCTGAAAGTTTTTATGGATCCAGCCACCACCACCACCACCATCACCACCACCACCACCGGCACCTCATCAGCTCCTGCAAAGGCAGATGCCCAGCCTCCTACACTCGATTTACCACCATGCTGAAACACGAAAGAGCTAAACACGAAAATGCTGAGGAGCCCAGAAGGCAGGAAATGGACCCTGGCCTTTCTAAACTTGCATTTCTAGTCAGTCCCGTGCCTTTCCGGAGGAAAAAGAGTTCGACTCCCAAAAAGCAGACTGACAAGGCAAAATGTAAAGCGTCTGTATTTGAGGCTCTGGACTCTGCCCTTAAAGACATCTGTGACCAAATTAAAGCTGAAAAGAGACGGGGAAGTTTGCCAGACAACAGTATCTTGCACCGCCTTATCAGTGAACTGCTGCCAGATATTCCTGAGAGGAACTCATCACTTAAAGCTATAAAAAGGAGCCCCATGCACCAGCCTTTCCACCCACTGCCTCAAGATGGTGCTATTCATTGTCCATTGTACCAGAACGATTGTGGGAGAATGCCTCACAGTGCCTCTTTCCAAGATGTGGACACCACCACCACCAACTACCACCACCAAGACCATGAGGGTGCACGGACTCTCCAAGGTGGATGAACTTTTCTTTCTTTTTCCTTGTGATTCAGACACCCACCATCCAGCTCTTTCATCTTCCATTCCTACATCTCATCATTCCTAAGCTGTGAGACCACCTGGCATCGTTATGTGTTTTGGAGCAAATGCTTGTGGTGCAAACATGTCTTCCTGAATAGTCTCATTTGCCCATGTGATATTCGGACTTGATGTGTGGCTTAAAGTGATCATCAATTCACAAAAATTTACTCATTCAAAATCAAAAGGGAAAACCATCCTGTAGCTTAATGTTAGGGTTGAAACAACTTTCATCAAAACAACAAATTAAACTTATTTTACCAATTTAAAAGGATCCCATCAAGGAAACCATAATTGAGTATCAGTATCCTTAAGAGACTGATGACTCTTTCTTGTCATAAAATGAATCAAAACCGATAACTTAATAGCTTTTTCCTTGATTTTTATATTAACTTTATAGTCACTCACTCACAATAAATAATTTGCTTACATTCAACATAAAGATACTACATCAAAACACTCAGGAAGCAAAACTGAAATATTTAATGCAGTAATTGATGGACAATGAAAAGAGAAAAGGATTTGTTGAACAACCTTTAAAGGGCACATGGGATAAAATTTTTGTGAATACATCTTTAAGCTGTATAGACAAATGTCTCATTTCCATCACTCAGTGTGTTCATTTTCTTTTTCTTTCCATTACTTTATTTTCTATTCCTGCTGAAACAATCTTATACTGACATTTGAATCAGACCATTTAGGTTAAAAGTGACCCTTAACTCCATTTTTGTAGATGGATTATCACCTTGAAGTGGCAACACAAGGACAAATAATAGTTCAAAAGCAGAGGACATTTTTTTGAGGTCTGTTAGGGGTTCTGATATTTTTATGCAATTTTTATACAATTCCTTTTTTTTTTATTCTTAAAGTACATCTGTTCACGATCTAAGTTTTCAGAAGCTGAAAAGAACATTCCCTGCTGGAATTTGGATTGTCAACAGTCTGCTATGCACTGGGCATTGCAAAGTGCTCTACACACACTATCTAATTAACACTTTCAAAAACCTAGGTGACAAGTATCATTCCAAGCACTGGTTTACAGGTAAGACCCAGGGAAGACAAGAGATTTGACAAAAATCAATTAAGGATTAGGTAAAAGAAAAGAGATGCAAACTCCTAGTAATTCAGAGTTTGTAGTATACAATATAATCTCTNGGGGGGAAAAAAAAAAAAAAAAAAGACAATGAAAATTTCATATTAATGTAATATGTGTGACTCATTTGTTAGCTGCCATTGCACAAATTTGCTTCTTTTATCAGCATGTATCTTTGCTTTCATTTATACCATACAACATGATAATCACCTGTAAATTTTATGTACAGATAGAGTAGATTATTGAAACATAATCTGAGAGGGCTTTGAAATGCATTTGAAGGGTATTTGTCTTTTAATAACATATCTATTTTCCAATACTGTTTAGCCCAATTGAAAAATAGTTTATATTCCGTGTATTAGTAAAAGTAATTTACAACTTGATGATCAGTATGAGCTTTCTAATCATAAAAGTATCTGAATTTAAAACAGAAGATATGTGACACATAGTCCTCTCTCATGCTTGAAAATAGCTGATTAAGTTTTACCTGAAACATCCGTGGCCATGTTACCTTACTAAATCTAACGACTTTAGAATTCATAACTGATATGATAATTCATATCCTTATATGTCATGTGACTGGTATCCAGTTGCTGTTAAGCAGACAATTCTTTCTTAGAGTCAAAGTAGTCACAGTCTTTAAGTAATGTCTTCTTCTTATGAATAGCATTTTTAATTCCTTTACAGTTGGATTTATTTTATTTTTAATGGTTCTTGTTAAGCAATATAACTAAATTTATTAAAGGGATAAGAGAAAGAATTTACGGATTTTGACCCAATTATACTGGTAAAATTCTAGAACAGAGACTACTGGGATGTTCTTAGCCTCTAGTTACATTTCCACATATAAATGTGTAAAGTGTAAGTAACCATTAAGCGATACCTGTTTGGGGGATGTAATTATTTACACTGCGCTTTAAGATGAACAAAAATAATTCAGTGTTTCATAATAGTTTGACAATCAATAGGACATTTCCTGTTTAGAGAATTTTTATCCCTTTGTTTCTTGGAATTAGTATATACTTTCTGATAAGGCAGTTGGACAAAAGGGAAGGCAAAAGATAAAGGCCTTAGGATGACATCTTAAGACTCAGTAAGTATTTAACAATAGGGTGGGGGGCACAGGGAAGACCGGGTGTGTAGGGATGGGGGGTGGGGGATGGACACAACCATAGTTCTGCCATCATCATGTTTTACTTTTCTTTTTCATTATGACATTCTTAAATTGTTCTGTGAGATGTATTAGTTTTGTTAATCATTGCTATTTTCTAATTCTCCATCTTCTATAGGTCCTACACAAGTAATTATAAGTTTATTGATTTTGAGTACGAGACAGAGTGGGTGTGCATGAGCAGTGAAGGGGCAGAGAGATAGAGAGAGAGAGAGAGAGAGAGAGAATCTCAACCAGACTCCATGCTGTCAGCACACAGCCCAACTTGGGGCTCAAACTCACAAATCATGAGATCACGACCTGAGCTGAGATCAAGTTGGACACTCAACCGACTGAGCCACCCAGGCACCCTCTGCCCTTAAAAGTAATTACAAACTGGAGGCAAAAGGAATAGAAATTATTAAATCTCTGAGATGAGAAATCCCTGCGAGTATGAATTGTCTATAACGGGTGCTGCAGCATAAATATACCAGCAATGTAACAATTACATGTGTGATTATAACACTTCTGCAACCTCCGATATTTTCCCCTTTTGAGATGCTCTGGCTTTGTGTCTTCTATCATAACTTTTTAATTCACCTATGAGTTTTATACCCATGTCTTCTATTGTGGCGTCTCTCTAAATCCGACAGAGGAAACAGTTGCCACCAGAGAAAATGGCTAAAAAGGTCGGGTTTTAATTATGTGGACACTCACTCTGACCCTGTCCTTTCCCACAGACCACGAGTCCCCTAGAAGTTATTCATCCACTATGACTGACGTGGGGAGAAGCGCATCGAGGGAAAGAAGAGGAACTCCAGAAAAAGAGGTAGTTTGTTTAATAGCACTGGAGTCTTTTTTCTATAGCACATTTGGTAAAGCACTTGTCAGCCAGAGTTTTTTCCAAAACCAGTAAAGAACCCAGGTCAAGAACATAAAAATGACAAGAGAGAAACTAGAAACAGTTTTCCCGGAGGCTGAGCAAAGGACTCTTGGCAACACGCACCCCGATCCTCTCTGTAGCTCTCCCCCAACTATGCTCCAGTTTCGGCAGCAAGGCCTCTCTGTGTCTTGACCAGACACCCATGAATTAACAACTGTGCTCTGCGAGAGTGGTGAGCTGGGCTGCCCCATGGAGGAAGGAGATTTCCCAGTACAAACTTCCCCACTGATGTAGGGGAGATCTCTAGGTCACCTGTATTGCAAATCAATACAAATTTGACATGATTTTTGCTGGCCTGCTTTTGCTAGAAGCCACCCTTGGAAAATCACTGCTCCTAGGAACCAACTACCAACTATCTCTTTGGGCATGGCTCCGAGCCAGGGCTGGAGCTCTGGTTCATGCTATCTTGGAGCCATGAAGGTTTGACAGCAACTGAAAACTGGTCTGGGACTGGCAGGCACTCCAGGAGAATCACTACAGGCTGTCTCCGGCAGTCCAAGAACCCGTGGGACGCCCGAAGAAGTTAGGAATGTCCCAGGCTGCCTAAAGTTCACAGAATCACAAGGAAAGAGAGTGGGGTGAGGAGATAACTGAGCACTAGAAAAGGAAGAGCTGGAGTGGCTAGCTAGGGGCTGCAGGGTGATCGAAGGTGAGTGTGTGTCACATCTTATCGTGACTAAAAGATGAACGGCTGATTTACCGTGTTGCTAAAGAATTCCTGAACCCTCCAGGGAATGCAAGACGACCAAGCCTATACTTTGGGCCACAAACTAGCTTCCCAATGAGAATTGGGCTAATATTTCTTTGCTACTATGTTAATAATTGTTTAGTAAAAGGGATGATGGCTTCCTTCCTTTTTCCCAGTCCTTTTATTATGATTCCAAAGGAGTTATGTTAATACGTAAGACACAGAGCAGTTGACCCTCTGTAACTGTCCCAGGAAAAGCCAGAATTATCCCTGGGACAGAGCCCTCTGGAGTTGTATTCCCCTATTACTGTGTTCATCTACCTTAGTTTCTAAGAGGAAATATGATATTCAGTAATCACAGTGAGCAAGCCATCTATTAACACTCCTGTTATAGCTTAAATACCTGAATGAAGAACTATTTGGTTGACTTATCAATTGAGTAGAGGCTTTACATTATATATGTTTAGTCACTACTCATGCTTTCATTTCCCTTTAACTCACATGAAATTGCTTTCTTGTCAAATAAATCCAAATTTTAAGTTAGCACTGTTTACTTTGTCTTTCAGAAACTGCCTGCAAAAGCTGTTTACGATTTTAAAGCCCAGACATCTAAGTAAGTAAGATGAGTATTCATTATAAAACTCAAGCTGGCCTTAAATACTGTGGTAATACTTTAAGAGGTAAATATTGTAATGGGCTGTATTACAAATAAGGTCTAAGTCCCAATTCAGCCACTTCAGCAATCAACTGTAACTAATGGTGCCTTCACAATTAATTGGGATACGGCTAATTTTATTTTCTTTTCAAATTTATTTGAGAAACACTGGGTTTCAAGTGACACTAAACATGTTAGAGCACCATGAGTTCAAAAGGACAGGGAAAATAAAACGGAATTAAGAATCTTCTTTTCTAGAGGTTTTGCATCAAGAATAACATAAAAATACAGTGTTGGGGAATAATTAACACTAACTGAGAGAATTTGATAACATTTATTTATCCAACTACATCCAGGATTGTTTGTGGAGTTGGAGGGATATTGATGTTAGTGTTTTCATACTCCTTTGTTGAAGTATTTTTTTAAACCTTTGTCCTTAGGAACTTGTACATCAGATGGGCATGTGGTTAAGAAAAGCTAGTCCTAAGCACATAGGAGGCTTAAATAGGAGAGAGTCTTCCATTTCTGTCATGGCCCATGTGTACAAACTTTATTTAAGAAACTTTTGTCTCCATTAGAATTGAAGATCTCAAATCATTGTATATTGGCACTAAATTATCCTTTGTTGTTTAGATTGAACATATATAAGAACAAAATACTTTATTTATAAAAATGCATATTATATTAATAATATAAGACATATAAAAAGATAAAACCACTCAGAATTTGGTAATGCTGATAAGATGGAGAGTGAAATAAGTAGGAAAATGCTACTTAGAAATTCAGATGTTGGGGCGCCTGGGTGGCTCAGTTAGTTAAGCATCTGACTCTTAGTTTCAGCTCAGGTCACGATCTCACAGTTCCTGAGTTCAAGCCCTGCATTGGGTTCTGTGATGAAAGCACAGAGCCCACTTGGAATTTCTCTTGCCTCTTTCTCTTCCCCTCCCCGCTTGCTCTCTCTCTTTCCCTCAAAATAAATAAATAAATAAATAAATAAATAAATAAATAAACAAACATTTTTTAAACTTAAAAAAAAAGAAATTAAAATATCAAATATGGCTTAAATCTGGTATTTAAAAAAATTCCTGAAGAAAAGCTTACATCTTTTCTCTTTTTTTGATAAGATAACTAACACCTGCTTCGTTTCAACTATCTTCTCATCCTTGTTACTGCTCTGTGGATATAGTGCGACAATGTGTATGATGCATGCCGA
Organism: Crocuta crocuta; assembly: GCF_008692635.1. Taxonomy (NCBI): domain Eukaryota; kingdom Metazoa; phylum Chordata; class Mammalia; order Carnivora; family Hyaenidae; genus Crocuta; species Crocuta crocuta. The sequence continues at coordinate 5,660,154 of NW_027527449.1, read as the reverse complement.
TTTTATAAAAGAATGATACAGAACATGTAAATTTCATTTCTTTTTTGTGACAAGCAATCAAAAGCTTTTTAAAATGTATGAACCCTTGAGGAATGACAGGGATACAACACAGAAAAGGGGTCCACCCAGGGCCCATAGCTTTTTGAGAAGGCTCAATAAAAAACAAGCAGTGAGAGAAAGGTGACTTGTAGTGCAAGTCGGTGTATTGATTGTGTCACTGGATTTGTTTGCTACAGTTGCCAAGCCTTCCACCATCTTCCAAGGCCATGTCCTCCTTGTGAAAGCTCTGAGTCAGCAAACGTTCCAGACTTGCAAATGGCACGGCTCTCTCTGAAGGGTTACCTGCACCACCACCCCCCTTTCACAAAAATCTTCTTAAACCAACACGATCTAATTGTGTAAGCCTTCAGAGAAGTCAGTTCAATAATCACTCATGGAAGCCATCCCATAATTTTAGTAAAAAAAAAAAAATGTTTCCCACATACCATACATACATTTATCTGACTGCAGCTTAATCGTATTCCTCTTGTTCTGCTCTCTGGAGATGTAAAGAGCACTTCCCAGTGCAGTTAACCTATTTGACACAAAAATCAAGGTTCTGGACGACTCGAGCAGCTTTAAAAGTCTCACACACCCAGAAGCACCACTGTTAGCAAAGGCCCAGACACATTTTTATGTGTTTTTAATTAATAGCTAGATGTGAGTGCTTTTTTGTGCCTAACATCTTATAAACAAGAGACAGACACATCTGCTTAAAATAAATATCTGTTTTAAAAGCTATTTGTCTTTACCTAATGCAAAGAAGTTTAATTTTTTAAGAATACAGCTACCGATACAGCTCAGTAACTCACTAAACATAATGTCTCAATTGTTAAATAGGAAGAAGAAATAAAATGTCATTTCCAAAGGTTGTCAGTGGCCACTATTCAAAAGGGATTGGGGAGGGAGAAAGCAAGCTTACTATAACGTGACTCAGAAATTCTGGGTCTGAGACGAAAGGGACACAGTTTTGAAAACTGTTAAGTGAGATTTCTGTCCTTTATCTAGAAGGCTTAAAATGTTTAAATATAAGCCTTTAAAAATAGAAAAGATTTCTTTTCGTATTTAGAAGAAAAAGTTTTCTGTGACAATTTTTTTTAAAAAAGCTAAGCCTCCTAGTCTCATTTCCAGAAATGAAACACACCTGGTAATAATAAAACTGTTGGATTGTAAAACATTAAATATTTTGGTTTTCGTTTTCAACATCAGGCACTTGCATAAAATAAAGGAGAGCTGTATTTGAATGTAAACCTCCATGAATCTCCTTTTCTTTAGGGTTACTGAAAATTTAACATGCTTTCAATGTGAAGATTTTAACACTTCTAACTGTGCAATAGTTCTTTAATATGCAACAGGGTTTTGTTTTTTTATTTGAGAGAGCCCACGCAAGTGGGAGGGGGTGTGGGGGGGTACAAAGAGAGAGAGGAGAGAGAGAATCTTAAACAGGCTCCATGCTCAGAATGGAGCCCAACTTGGAGCTTGATCCCACGACCCTGGGATCATGATCTGAGCTGAAATCAAGAGCCAGACGCTTAACTGACTGAGCCACTCAGGTGTCCCTAATACACAACAGTTTTTCAATTCATTCTTTTAATCAATGAGAGATATGCTACATCTGACATCCACCTCTCTTCATGATCTATTCTGCACATATAAATGATCCAACTCAAGATTCTGAACTGAACAACACAGAAGATTCCAGAGTGGGGAGGCAGATGTGTAGGAAAGTGGGGCTCTTGGGAAAAGATGTGAAATAAGGGTCCTCCAACAAAACATAATTACGAGGAGAAAACAATAAACAGACACAATTGCCTGGATAATAACGCCATCAAAAACAGATGCAGGGAGGATGAGAAGGTAGGCATGAATTAGCCAAAATAAGTAATGTTTTTATAACTTAAAATTACATACCCACATTATCCTACTTAGGAAATAAGCAGGTATATAGGTTTCTTCTTAGAAATAACCCCAAAATGGAAAAGCATAGATGGTGTCTTGAAAATACTTTTACTTTTTAAAAACAAGAGATAAAGAAGGCAAGAAGCAATTCATGCATGTCTTTACACTTAAAACATGTTTATGTCTGTGCTCCATTGAAAAAACCTCTTTCGTTACACAAACTAAATTCCTTATCAAGATATGCCAGTTAAATAAATGCCTGACAGCCAGCTTCAAAGACCTGTAAATAAAAATCTTTCTGATGACAGCACTTCTGTGCTAAAGCTAACTATTTATTTTTCTCTATTGTAAGCTTCAGCACATCAAAAGAAGACAGAAAGAAAGAGAAGTTAAGGTTCTGGCTAACTCTCTCACTAGCTTCAGGACAAACAAAATCAGTGCAGAATGATTCTATCATTACGCCAAGCCTAACAACTCCTCCACTATAAACTAATGATTACATGGCAATAGCCCATCCTTGCCTTTCAATTTCATATCAATTTGCCTGTGACTTATATCAAATGCAAGCGTTCTACTTGTTCTTTTTTTTGAAATCACTTTTAAAGTTGTAAGTGAATTCTAAGAGTTTGCAAGGAAAATCCTTAAATAAAGGGGCTTGACAGATTATTTCTCTTGAAAGTATATTTCTCAGCCAAATACAGATTGAGTGAGAGTGTTGATCTTAAGAATAATTGCTATACATCAGGGGGTAAAAAAAAAAAAACACTGAAACATGTCTTTTCCAGGGAGCTGTCATTTAAGAAAGGAGATACTGTCTACATCCTCAGGAAAATCGATCAAAATTGGTATGAGGGAGAGCACCACGGAAGAGTGGGCATTTTTCCCATCTCATACGTGGAGGTAAGTCCTTCCCCTTCCCTCCCCCATGGCTGTTGTTTCCAAAGTCGTCACAGATCAAGAATAAATAAATTTTTTCCTCCATAGAAACTCACACCTCCTGAGAAAGCACAGCCTGCAAGACCGCCACCCCCGGCCCAGCCTGGAGAAATCGGAGAAGCTATAGCCAAATACAATTTCAATGCTGACACAAATGTGGAGCTATCGCTGAGAAAGGTACCCTGGCCGTTGTCTTCAACCGTGCTTTTGAAAGCCTGTGTATTTTCAAAACTAAAATAGGTTACCTTTCTTTTTTTTTTTTAATTTCTAGGAGAGAGAGAGAGAGAGACAGCGTGAGCAGGGGAGGGTCAGAGAGAGAGGGAGTCACAGACTGAAACAGGCTCCAGGCTCTGAGCTGGCAGTCAGTACAGAGCCCGATGCGGGGCTCGAACCCACGAACCGCGAGATCATGACCTAAGCGAAAGTCGGACGCTTAACTGACTAAGCCACCCAGGCGCCCCTAAAATAGGTTATCTTTTTCCTTAAACATTTTTGTGTTTCCGCCTTGTGCTACAAAGGATTCTATGAGGCCACTGTACCTAGCGCTCCGGCTCCCCTGGCCTTCCAGAAGAGGTCCCCTGGGGGATGCAAAGCTTCTCAGAGAAACTTTCTCTCCAGGCTTAGCGTGGCAGGTTCCACATCTTCTCCAAGGGGCACCTCAAGCTGCCTATCCAGGAGCTCTACATGTGGAAACATCAAAAGGAAAAGCACTTTCATACACTTCAAAATATTTTTTGTCCTGCTGCCTTATTATTCAAATTTTTAAAAATAGGTGTTCCAACATCTACTTTTATCTTGGAGTCCAGGAATGGTCCTAACATAATGAAAGTCCTTCTGGCTACAAGGCCTTTCTGAGGAGCCATTTGTGCAGGGCTGCTCCCTTGATCAGCCTCCTCGAGGCCTCATGACTGACCCAAATTTCACTAGCAGCTGATCCAATTTTAGTATCTTAATAATATCAGAAAGGATTCTCTTTTTTAAAAATTTTCAATGTTTATTTATTTATTTATTTATTTACTTATTTAGAGAAAGAGAGAGCACATGAGCATGAGGGGGGGAAGGGGAGAGACAGAGGGAGAGAATCCCAAGCAGGCTCCATGCTGACAGAGCTCTATGTGGTGCTTGAACTCATAAACCGTGAGATCATGACCTGAGCTGAAACCAAGAATTGGGCACTTAAGTGAGTGAACCACCCAAGTGCCCCCAGAAAGAACTCTTTTTAATTTGTTTCTGTGCAGAAAGATCAAATGAACTATTTTCGTCGTTTGCTAAACCATCACATTCATTGGTTTGAGGAGAGCCCATGTCTGCACAGAGCACAGGCTAGAGAGTCACAGGCAGGGTGGGTGGTTCTAGAGCCTCTTTGCCTACTAGTGAAGCCCTAGCCAGGAGCAAGGAAGGGAAACACCACTGTTGTTGTACTGGCAGAACTTCATCCCATTTTCCCTTCTCCGCCCCGGTTCTGCATCATCAACCGATTGTCCTCGTGGACACAGCATTCCATGACCCATTCCCGCTGATTCCCTATAAGAGAAGCTTCTGCCGATGGAATTTATAGCTCAAGCAACAGCCTGGCAACAGCGGTGTACTGCCGAGAAAATCATCAGGGAGATTTACTTTTCTTCAGTTATGGTCCGTGCAGAGGTGGTATGGAACAGGTTCTATAAACCACCAAGCATTTTGGCAAAAGGAGAACTTTCATCCTGAGAACCCCCTGAAGAAGGGGCCCCTGCTGTGCTGAAGTTTGGATTGTGTGCCACTCCAGTGCTCCAGCATCTGCCCAAACTTCACATGCTGGATGCAGCTGCAGAGTTCTTGCCGTTTAGCCACATTTTGCCAACTTATTTCTGGGCCACGTGTGGTTTTGAGCTAAAATGGAAACTAGGTTTGTGGCAGTGGCAGGATCACTGCTGGTAGGAGAAATAGTGATTGTAGAAAGTTCTATTCTTGCTAAAGCCAGGGGTTCTATGAAAATGTGCAATGGCCACCAGCCAAACCAGAATGGGACAGTGGTGTTACACTACCTTGAGGCAGACCAGGTGGATGTCCACCCTGGCCACAGCTATGGATTATCTAGGGAACATTCTTTGCCCCATCCTACTAGCCTTACTCTTTGCGCCTCCTTACCACACGTAGATCAAGGAAGAAAAACAGAATGCCATTCAACTTCTTCCCTTGTGGAGCTTGACTTCTGTAATCCATTTCAGATACCCAACCGCAGCGAGCTGAGTTGCACTGTTTTGAAGCTCTTCCTACAGAAGGTCAAGCCCCCGAATCCTGTCAATGATAGGATAACGCTACTGTCATTGAGGTTTTCCCTGTTAAACTATTCTGCTTTTTAAAGTAACTTTAGGGGCTCCTGGGTGGCTTAGTCGGTTAAGCATCCGACTTTCGCTTAGGTCATGATCTTGCGGTTCGTGGGTTCGAGCCCTGCGTCGGGCTCTGTGCTGACTGCCAGCTCAGAGCCTGGAGCCTGTTTCAGTCTGTGACTCCCTCTCTCTCTGACCCTCCCCTGCTCATGCTGTCTCTCTCTCTCCTAGAAATAAATAAGACATTTTTTAAAAATTTAAAAAATAAAGTAACTTTATACAAGTCATTTCACGTGGTACCAGTGTGAACATGTGTAAGCCCATTCACATAAACCAAGCATCCTTAGGGGAGATTCTAATGTCATCAATGAATGATTAAGTTGCATCTATGTTGATAATCTGTAATTTGGGAATGAGCTCAGAGACTTTATTTGCATTCTCCTGACAAAAACAAACAACAACAATAAAAACTGGAAGTATCAAACTTTCCCAGATGGAAAACTATTGTTTATTAGAAAATATTGAAAATTACACTTTTTTATGTTCTTGCATCTCTATTTATAATGCATTTCCCTAATGTTCATTACAGGGAGATAGAGTTATTCTTCTTAAAAGAGTTGATCAAAACTGGTATGAAGGTAAAATCCCAGGAACCAGCAGACAAGGCATCTTCCCTGTTTCCTATGTAGAAGTTGTCAAGAAGAATACAACCAAAGGTGCTGAGGACTATCCTGACCCTCCAATACCCCACAGCTATTCTAGTGATAGAATCCACAGCTTAAGTTCAAATAAGGTAAGAAGACGTTCTAGCATATGAGTGTCATATGGGAGCTTGATGTAAGATCATCAATATGTGATGTTAAGCTTAGACTAATATATCATACCTATTGCAAAGCCCAAAACATATATGTTATGTTTCTAAGTGTGCGTGCCATGTCAAGTCAATATAATTTAATTTTCCTGAGGGTTGCTAGTGCAAAGGTTTAATACTTGATTTTGATAATTTTATTTTCCAATTAAAAGACTGAAAGAGAAAACATTAGCATCATAAAATCCTATCTGATGTACATCTGTATATATACCATTTTATCTGCTTTCTGAAACTCAGTTTTTTTCTGAAGCTTGATTTCATTTTTATATATGCATATTTTACATGGATTATATATAGGTATAAGTAGTATATGTAAGTATACAATGTATTGATAGGTAGATAGATAGATCCCCAAATGGTTTATTTCAATAACACATGGTACTTAAGTTGACAAAATTCTATAAAAGTCTTGGGGTATTTTAATATAGAAAGAGAAAGAGTAAAATTTTTTAATTAAGGTCTGTAAGTCAGTTTGTTTATTAGTTTGAATGAAAATGTCATTGGTTCTTAGGAGTCCCCAAGTTTATTTTATTGGTTTAGGATGACTTTCTGCCAGATCTCACTTGAACTGGTAGCTAAAAATAATTACCTTTCTCAATATTTAGTTTAAAAGGGGCTTTGCTTCCTGAACTGGTTAGTTGGAAAAGGCTATTCTACTTTCTTTACTTACAGCGTGAAGTTTTTCTCAACTTTGTATTGAATTATAATATATTGTGTTCTTTTCATGGACAGTATTTAGGGACTTCTTTCTCTTTTTCAATAACCTTCAAGTGTAAAACTTAAAATTACCAAGAAATTATTTCCAAAATACCATAAGTACTCCCCAACATCTTAAACATTTTGTTTCTTATAACTTATTAAAAATTTTAATCGAGAACAAGGTTGGGACATGGAAAAATAAACCATTTAGCACTAGCAAAGTAACATCAACATCACAGCCATGAAGTTGTTTCAGATCCCAATGCAAAAGAGCATCCCCAGGGACCTAAACAACTTCTTAAAAAGGAGTCTAGAAGGATTTTATGTATGTAAATGATCTAACAGTCTACTGTCTCAAGAGAAGTATTTTCTTTTAAAAGGGCATTTTATTTATTCTACCTCTCTTTGAAGACTGGGTTTCCATTGCAGGGTAATTGCTCTAAATGCCTTATCATTGGATAATATAACAATTTGGTAACCCTGGATAATAGACCAGTAATGAGATTTTGTCTGATTACAAAGTTTTCCAGAATCTTCTTTAGTAGGTTTACTTCACTACCAGAGCTTATTTTTAGAGATCAACATCCTTCCTTCAATAGTTCCTACTGACAAAAAGAAAATATCAGAATCTTCATCCATATATTTGTCTTATTTATCGTTCAGTCATCTTAAAAGAACTACCAGATGAATTTCAAAATGACCATACCTTCAAATAAAGTATTAAAAGAAAGAATAAGCATTTATCTATACAGCCTTATTTAAAAAATTCTTCCATGATGTCCTAATTAATATTGGCAATGTAATACTGTAGATTACAGAGTTTTAATCTTTTCTGTGAATACGATTTAAATGTATTTTCAGTTTCCTAAGTGTTTGCTTAGAATATCAGATTTTACATTTTATGAACAGAGAAATTTCACTAAAAACTGGTTAGTGTTTTAGTTTCACTGCTGGGAAGAAAATATGTTGAAAAGCTTATGTCCATAATTTGAAAAAAAAAAAAAGCTTAATGATTTCATCACATCTGGTAATCTATGATATCACTGACTTAATAAGGGAAACTTCTCACTAGTGTTGAACTGAATCATTCTCAAAAAAAGAACTATAATATACTTCTAAGCCATGACATCCAAAATACACTGAATGTTATATATCCTATTTTCTAACTGATATTTGCAAATAAAAGAAGGAACTCATTGACTCATGAATCACTCTGACATACTCAAATCACATTTCTTGACATACTATATTTTAGAAGAGATTGAAATGTAAGTTGATACTATTTCCGATATTTCTGCTTTTCAGTATAGTTGAATTCATTTCTAATGCTTTAGGAAAAAAGGTAATTACATGATTTTTGTATTATAGGTATATTTATGTTATGTAGGAATCTCACATACTTAATTCGACTTTTTGTAGAAGCAAGTCCATTGTAACGCTAAGCACTTTGAACCTCTTAACATGTATATTGGTGACCATGGTGGTAATAGGCCAGGAGTAGTAGCAGCAGGTAGTAATAGTGATAGTGGCAGTCATGACAATAGTGGGATTTAAAGGTCTTTCTTCCTCATCTACATAATATTCCTGACCATGAGAGAAAGTGAAAGTGAAAAGCAATACTCTAGAATTCTTATGCATTTCACAGGTTTTCAAAATCCATTACTGTGTTACATAGCAAAGAGCATAAAATAGAACGCTGGCCAATAAGAGAGCTTCTGTAGACTATCAAATGAGACTTGGCTAATTTCTGTCTTATTAAAAACTGAACATAGGGCTATCTGTCTAGTAATAGACCACATGGAGACTCTCACTTTATATCAGGTTCTAGGCAGACTAAAGACCTCCTGAGTCTTCTGTTAGGATGCTCATGTGAGTTTTGAGACTCTTTGCCTTATTTACCCCACCCCAAGGTGACAAGACATCATATTTCCTTAAAAAAAAAAAAAAAGCTAGATAAATTCTATTAATGCCCCGTTCCTATTATAGGACACAGAAGTCAAAAGTTAAGTGGCCCTAGGCCCAAGAATGTTGAATGCATGAGTGAGGTCCTAAACAACCGACTAGAAAATGCATCTCCGAAATCTTCCAAACCCAAACCATCTACCTGGAGAGAATGACAGTAAAATGCCATCCACCAGACTGTCAAGGCCTTCCTATGTATAGCACATAGCATTTTTTCCAGTTCAGCAATAGAATGTCTTAGAATGTTTCTAGGTAGCCCTTCCAGAACTAGTTTTAAGGAATTTCCATTAAAATTCTGTTTTGTTCAACATATCCAAAATACAGTGATAACAGTAAGATACACAGAAGTATATTTTTATTTCAGGAGATTAAGTTTCATAAACTATACTCCACAGGTTTACATAAAAGAATGGGAATGCTAGCAGAAGTTTACTCCCATTAAAATCATATGTTCCCTTTCTATGTAAACACTTACTTTGGATTTTTTAAACTTTGAAGTAGTAGTGATTGTAAGTTTAGTTTCATTCTGATTATGAGTTCCTGTTCGTGGAAAATATTTTTCAGAATCGATTCATTGGGAAATGTGTTAATGTACAAAGATGTAAAAATATTTTATGCCGTATGCTGTAATTACCTTGCAAACTTAAGTGAGAAAATCATGGAAGTTCAAAAGATTTGGCACTCTTACAGGAAGAAAGAACAGTAATCAAATTCAGGAAATAAGAAAGGGTTTCAATAGTGATTTTCATTTGACAGTAACATCATTTCAGAGTCCTATCTGAAACCTAGTTTAAAAGAGCTAATCCATTAGATAAAATCACCTGGGGTTTCACTGTCTGAACCTATTATCTCTATGACAGCTTTATCTTATCATTTGACCCCTTCCAAAGAGTACGAGAGTTTTCTTGTTCAGATAACCTTCTAGTTAACCTGCTAACAATTTAATTTAAATTCAGCAAAAATGTCTACAAATGGAGACCACAGCATAAAATATTTTGATATTTATTACCACACCTCTCCTGCATTTCTCTGTCTCTGTGCTTTGATTATGTTCTTGGTTTCTTTTTTTAACTTCATAATCCCTGCTCATTTCTAAGTTGGCTTTCAGTGAACCAGCCCCTCCTCCCATGCACAAAGCTCCACCAGGCTCAGATAGAACGGCCCAGGGATGGCTGTGTCTGACAGCCAAGTGTCCACCGGCAAATCCTTTGACCCCAACACCGCCTCACTTTCTGGACAACTTCTTGGATGAATTAGAGAAGCTTAGTGATTTAACCTTATCAGCCAACCAAGCCAAACCAAATATCCTAGAGGAGACCATCCTTGAAATTAAGGAGGAACCCTCAGACCTCCTCCCCTTGCCTCCAGCCTCTGTACCTGCCAAATCTTCTTCTTCTCTGCTACCTTTGCCCCACTCAGGGGTGACCTCAGCTGCAGTCCGGCCTTTTGAGGCAACACCGCTTCAGGATACCAGAAAGACAACTCAGAACAAATGTGCAGATTTGACAAAAATACGAAAGGGCTTTGGAGGTCCTGAAAAAGTACCTGAAGTCCTGGGTGATAAGTTTGTGGCCTCCGCACACGCTAATATGGGTCCCTTGCCCAAAAGTCTCCCTGTCATCGGAGAGGAAGATGAGGATATCTATGAGGGTTTTATGTCAGGCACCCGAAGAGGGCCACAGTCTCAAGAACCAGATGCTTTGTGGTGTGCCTGCGATGGCACAGAGGTGACACCAAGCCTGCACATTGAAGAGGAGGAAGAAGAGAGGAAAACTGACTGTTTAAAATATCCAGTAGCCACTCCCATAGACCCTAGGATATCTAAGGAAGACAGCAGTGCAATGAAAACCAGTTATGAGGTATTTTAATCTTGCCTAATTACTGAAGAACTAACCAGTCTTACTATATTTAGCTAGTACAGTTAATCACATTACTAAACATCAATTTTGGCATTGCCCTAGAAGGCTTCCTCTTAAGAAACACAAACAGTGCGTAAGTTGGGCGTGGAGGAGTGTATGGAAACACACCAAATTTTAGTAAGATGATGTAAATGTATGATATAAGTCCATTAGTTATTTATGACTAGAAATTCATATTTTAAAGTCTATAATTTATAGTCTTCCTGATTTTTTGTTATTAATAATGTAGCTACATAGTTGAACTCTTAGTATCAGACAGTATTCTAAGAACTCTTCAGCAATGAAATGGGTTATATTATTAGCCCTACGTTAGAGATCAGAAAATTGATACACAGAGAGATGAGTCCATTTCCTGCGGCAGTTTGTAAAAAGGGAGAGAGACAGAACAAAAAAGTATTCCAGCACCCTTTTAACTCTCTGAAGAAGCCATTTCTTCAAGTTGGTGACTACTTAAGACTATGAATGCATTTGCATCTCACAAGGAATCTTGAGCAGTGATTTTAATTAGTAAAGAGGGGAAATACCCTAAATCTTTAGTTTGTAAATTTTTTGCTTTAAACAAAAAACAAAACTCGATCTTTCACATATGTAACCTGTAAATTAAAAAGAAAATATGAAAACTGGCAAATGCTGAAATTATGAAACAAAATGTTTTATATCATGCTCCTATACAAGTCACTTTCCCCCATGGATCCTCTATTTTAAAATTTCAGAAAATGAAAATACTGTTTAAAACCCATATTTTCTATTAAGATCTTGCCAATAACAAATACAGAGGCACGTGGTCTATAATATGGGGTGTTCTTGGGCTTAAATAATGACCAGCGCCCACGTGACCCCGGGACCCCCACAAAACCAGGAGGCTCGGCTAATTCCTCCACCATGAGAGAAAAGGTCACCTGACCAAAGAATCCAGCCATGCCTGTGTTTGTATAAAATAAATACACTACTTAGTAAAAGAGATCATTCATTACAGAAAGTTGAGCATGTTTCTAAGTCAGTTATTCAAAGAGCTCATTTTCCTTCAATGTGATCAATTGTAAGACGTGATTAGGCAGGTGCCTCGGTTCTAGGGGCCTATCGCGGGTCAGTTACGCCACCCATGTGCAGGCGCACACCGGCCGCCGCACATCCGTCAGTTCCCCAGCTTTGTAACTAACCAGCTAGAAGACTTCACGAGCAAGTTACAAAGTGTCATTGCTGGCTTGTAGTTTTTCCTTCATGTTTAGAAGCAGCCATCCTGTAAATATATTCTAAAATNGGAGGGCGGTTCTTCTGTCCAGACACCCACATCAGAAAAATGATCACACTCCCTGGGAATTTTGTGTCACTTTCGAAAGAAAAAGTTAGTGCTTTTAAAGCAAGAATTTGCTATAAATGTCCCTTCCCAGGGCATTTGGGAACTTGAACGTTACTCACGTTCGGGGGATATTCTCTAAAGACCATTCTGGGCACAGGCGTAATCACATCTTGTCTTTCCTCAATCCTTAAGCCGCCTTCATTTTCTCCGGAAGATCCAACGTCTACACCTTTTCCCAGCTGTCTCCTTCCCTCTCTTCCTTTCCGTTCTCCCTGGGCCTCTGTCTCTGACTTGGCCTCTATGCTTTCTCAGACTACCGAGCCCTACACACCTCCCCTTCTCCCTAAATACCCTTATCAACAGGAGATAAATTCACCAAAATTAAAGGTAACTGCATCCCGAGTGTGGTTTATCGCATGCCTTTAAATGAATTTTATTAATTACATGTATTTATATTTGTGCCATCTTACAAGTTCTAAAAAGTCCTGTAAATCTTGGTTGCTAACTTTTAACATCATTGGCATGGCCTCTATCCCCAAATTTAAAACATATGCTTGCATACCCAGATTGAGGCGTAAAACAAACTAAATTTTACACATAAGAATAAAAAAGAAATCATTAGGTACTTGTTTCCAAGGACCATCCCATTCAAAGACATCACCATGGTGCCTGTCATCTTCTGTCACCTCTCAGTGGGCTCACTGCCTCCGTGTTTCTTACCCATCAGCAGGTTCAGCAGAACCTGAGCTCTATTCTTCCACAAAACTGAAGTAAATTAATGAGGATGCAGGAATGACACTTTCCTTTGTTAACAGTTAACAAAGAACCCAGCTCAGAGCCTTTCGGGCTGGCAGCTAAGGGCACCATTTAAAAAGACTTTTAACAAAATTAATGACTGGCCCTGGAGAGAGATTTAATGACAACCACAGCAGGAACTCACTCCATCACAGAAAAGTTTTGCTTCTACAATCAGCTTGATCCTGAAATCTCTTCCTTTAGACAAACGGTGATGACTTCACATGATAACCCATCCTCACATCCAATGTTTTGAACGTGAATGAGAGCCTCTACAGTTAGGAGAAGGCTCTGGTAGAGTCGAGTTTCTGTACCAGGAAGCACCAACACCAGAGAAAGGCCATCTGAGCAATATTCCCAGCCCCCATCACTAACTTCACCCCCACATCTTGTGTGTGAAAGGAATTTTTTAAAAAGTGGAATACTTTAAAGATTAGTTGTTCTTTGCCCTTTGACGTTTCATTTTGGCTGGCATGAAATAATTGGGAAATCTTAATAGTAATAATAATAATAATACTTTAGATTATATCTAAGACCAAGAATTTGCCTTTCCCCTACTTCTTCTGTGGTTTTCTTTTTAAGGCCAAAGTATGTATTCTTGCCTTTCCCTACTTGTTCGTTAGCCCTTAAACTTTGTCAATAAATGGCAAAATAACATTAGAATCATTTATTGACAAAGTTTAAGGGCTAACGAACAAGTAGGGAAAGGCATAGAATTTAGAGAGATGAAGATCTTGGCCATTGTACTATCAAGGACAAAACCAGGATTTTATGCAAGCTTACTGTGCAAGTACCAAGCTCACCTCATACACACATTAGGTTTTAGTTGTTTGCAGAATGGTAGGAGAGAATGGAAGTATTTAACAATGTTTTCAAAGAATACTTTCGAAACTACATCAAATAACTAAGTCCAGAAAAATGAAGTGGTTTTTTCTCTACTTTATCTCATGCTTAAGAGCAAATGATAGGTTTAATCCCCCACTGAGCTGTTTGAAAACGTTATAAATGTATTTTTCTATTCATTGGAAAAATAAGTTGATGATGTCATTTGTGCTTATTGTAAATATAAATGCAAACTGAAACAGCTGCAAAATTTAGGCCATTATTATAGTTTAATCCCACATCTGACACTGATAAACTGTGCAGGCTTGAGTCCTCTAAGAAGCCTTCCTATTTCTTCCATTTCAAGAATGGAAGTTATGCTCATTACCAAGAAAGTAACCCTACACTAAAAGCAAAGGCGAAATAAACTTTTAATAATGTTTGAGTAGGTATAGCATAGTATGCATGAAGTCATTACTATACTTTTATCAGCCCCATCACCCATTTAATGCGCTTTTATTCTTTTAATAAAATTTAATGCAATTTTATTCCTTTAAAGTATCTTCTGAGATAATGTAAGCCTGTCTTATCCAATCCAAAATCTTCCATAAATGCAAAATTCACCCACACGTTATAGATGACAGAAGACTGGAAATGTACATATAAATTATGAGTAATATATACATCAGAAACCAGCATTTTCTCTAGTCTTTTGAACATCTTTTTTTAATAATGGTGTTTATAATAAAAATTATCATCATTCTCAGCTCTTCTATAAGCTGAATTCCATCTAAGAGACTTATGGCATGGGGACTCTTTATGAAGAGGTAGAAAGACTCTTCTTTGGGCTTCTTCCATGATACTCAGTTTTTGTGAGGCCATAGGAAAGCCTCCTCACTCTAAAGGCACCCCATTGGAGAGTGAGCCCCTTGAGCATGGTTTCCAACATGGAATTAAGCCCCGGTTCTTCCTAATATGTTCAAACTATCTTTCCAGCTGTTTATCCGCATCATTCCAACAGCTAAAAAAAATTTTTTTTCTCTATTAGCCTTGATGTTTGTAGAACCTCTCCCTGCTAAGTCGAAATGGGGACAGCTGCAGTGCCAAAAAACAATTATAGCTTAAACAATGTACGAATTTATTTCTCTTGTGCCTAAGTGTAGAGCATCCAGGGCTGGTATGTGGCTCCAGAGTCATCAGAAAACCCAAGAGATTCCACTTTATTCTAGCATATCTTCTTCCCCAGTGAGAAGCTCCCACTGCCTGGTCCAAAGTGGCTGTACCAGCTCTCGCAGCCCCTTTCTTCTGGGTATCCCGTCTGTCAGAACTTATCACATGAGCACATTTAGATACAAGGAAGACTTGATTCAGAATGTCCCTGTGCCTATCAGGATTCTATTACAGAGGACAGACCAAGAAGAAAATGGATACTGGAGAATATCAAGGATTCTCTGCCACAACCCTTAGAGAAAAATGCTTAATGCATTTCATATCCAGAGACTGCAGATTTGAGGTCAGTCATTATAAAAACTTTCTTCAATGAGAGTTTAGAAAATCATGTTTTTATTGAAAAGTCCTTTCTTTAGTCCTGCTGAAGTTCCCATAAGCAAATCAAATACTTGTCAAGGACTTTGGACAAGTGGTAGATCCCATCCATACAAGGCATATAAAGCATACTCAAACACAAGACAGGTTAGTTTACTCGCTGTCCTATTAAAAATATTACTTTGGAAGAATGCCAAAATAGTCACAAGGTGGAGTTAGGACAGTACTCAGTATTTACTTATATCTCACCATTTTCCCCCAGAAAAGCAATACTTTCTTCTTATGTGTTCTGTTAGAAAATTTGCCCTTGACAAATGACTGAGACTTTTTATAAAACTTGATGCATATTAAGTGCAATTTCCCTCTTTTACCTTGCATCTATTCAAATATGCACAAAGAAAACAGGTCAGATCTGAAGGTGTCTTGAATCCCATTGTTAAACATTCTATTAGAGATGTAAAGATTCTTGTATGTGTTCTCAGCCATCGATATTGCACTCAAACATCTTTTTTATGCCAGCTTCTCTGTATAAGTCTTTCTCTGCCATGCCTGTTGAGTTCCATATGAAAGCGGCACCTGATGCCTGTGGCGTGAAACCTACAGGCAGCCAGAAGAGCTGTCCGCAGACTGGTGAACCCTCCCTGCTCTGCTGCTATGCAAGAGTTTGGCATGCTGTGTGCGTGTGCATGAAAAAACAAAACAGGAAAGCTTCTCTTGAAGGCTGTATACTGAAGACAAGAACTAACTAACCTCTTATGGCTTTTCCAGGCTGACTTAAAAAGCGAGATATTTGTCTTGGGTAAGCCTCCGCGTAGCCCAGTGATGTCTAGGAGACCCTGCAGTTCGCCTGTCAGAGGGCTCAGCAGTTCCCACAGGGTAGGGTCAGAACGCCCCACCTTGAGCCAGGCACCCTGGCCATCCAACCCCAGTAGGTGGCACCTCCTTAAATTGTCATTGCTGTGCTTTGCCCCTAAAGTAGGGCTAGAGGTACCCTTGAAACGAAGTGACCCCAACTATGATGAGCTATGAAATCAGATCAACACAAAAATCCTCTGCTGTCTTTGAGCAGTATGTTTCCCATGTGTGTGTGTGTGTGTGTGTGTGTGTGTGTGTGTGTGTAAGCTTTCCAAAATCCAAAAATCTTTGACGAGATTCTCATGATACAGATGACGGTGTAGTGTACATCATCTTCTACATCCATCTCAAGCTTCCACATTCCCTGTAAATCGCTGTTTTCCAGTCACGGTTCTTAATGCAAAGAATAAGGCTGCTGCCAATCATATACTGAACTCACATACTTCCAATGATGTGTTTCTGTGGCATTCAGTTTCTTTTTCTTAAATCCACAATCCTTGCTGCAAAATACCTTGTTGCTCTGGTGCTGTGTGCTACATTCACTCCATGACTCTTTTTAAGCCAATGCTGCTGTCCTGGACTCCAGATACTTCCAGGCTCTAGACAGCTTTGATTGAATTTAAAGGTGAAATTACTTGTCTCTGTAACTCTTTAGTTCTGAAACATCACATCAAAAGTGCCTTCTTATGAATGGGTTCTAACTAAATGGTACTGTCAGTTCTTAGGGAGGCAGCCAAGGTGTTTGGGGATTTCCAGCTCTTCAAAAGTCAGTCTTTTCATCATTTCTTTTCAATAAACCCTGGTTTAACCTTACCTAGTCTATTACATCACTATGGTTTGCAAATTTTTAAGGGCCTGATTGATTGCAAAGAGGGTTTCCTTTTCCACTTTCAAAAAATGTAGATACTTCTCTGTGTTTATGCCATCTTTGTGCTTTTTGCTTTGCATAAAAAGACCTCACTTTGTTTCTGAGGCAGAGATTTGGGTTGCCATAGAGAAAGAGGAATGTTGATTTGAAGGGATTCTTAGACTCACTCACACAAGGGCCTTCTAGAGCCAAAACAAAAAGAAAGATTTTTCCACAATTAATATGGTCCAACCATAAATTTCCCATGGGTCATGGGAAATGGGAGATGCTAGGTTTTGCATCACCTCAAGTTTTTTTCTTTGCCAGAAAAAAATATATATATTCTATGTTCTTTAGATTCATCCAAAGTTGTGTATCATCATTTAAGGAGGAAAAGTAAGTCTATAAACATAAACATGGGACTGTCATTAGGAGAATGTCATCGAATTCTGGTTGGCAAGTACTTCCCCTAACATTTTCTGGGGAAAAAATGACTAAAATCTCTAGAAGTGCTTATAACTCTTTCAAATATTCTTCCACATTAGTATTTAAAGTTACAGCCAATCCTCACTTAAGAATTACCAAATACTAGATAAAGCTTATCCTCCAGAGATGCCTCTGCTGAGATAGATAGATGGCTTCTGAACAGACTGCATCTCCCCATCTGAACAAGGCAAGTACATGTTTTACTGAAACCAGAGGCTCTAGGATATTTCAGACCAGTTCCCTTATGGTTGGATTGGTTCTGGCTTTGAATATTAGCATGTGTTTAAAACCTGTCCCATTGGTATCTGCTTTTGATAACTTAAAAAAAAAATAGCTACACTAAAAGAGAGAGAGAGAGAGAGATGGCTACATTGCCAAGGAAAAAAGTTAAATATTTAGGATTCCATGAAAACAACATGGCGCTTCATTGGGTTTTCCAATTTTACTGTACTCCTAAGACAGACATAAGACTCTCTGAATGTCACAAGTATAGATTCCATATTGCTCACAACACTGCTGAGAAGTTATGAGTAACGCCAAGCAGAGTTAAAACAGAAGCAAGCACAGACTAAAAATACTGGTGGCTAAACAGGGATCCTTTCTCAAGAACTTAAAACATGGGAAGGGAAGTATATAGTCAGAAAAACACATGAATGTCTGTTCTACAATGCTCTATGGTCTTTAAAATATCCTTTCAAAAAGAATACAGGGTGAAGGAACGAAATTCGTGAGAGCTGTCCAAAGGCATAAACTTTTAGCATGTTGCTTCCACTACTCACCATTCAGTGGCAATAGAGTGCAAATACATTACAGATCTTTTCCTCAAGGTTTGTGCCCTTAGAGTTTAACATCAGGAAAGGTTAAGGCAAAAAATAGTCTCCTAAGATGATTGGTTTGAGTATCTATATAGAACATAAACACTTGCCTAAAAGACAAAATAAAGATACCGATCCTTCTAATCCATCATAGTAATCTTTCACTATGAGTGCCAGTCAAAACTTTGTTTCTTCTTTTTACTTATTTGTGATATTAAGAAATGATCTTCGAGTTTTTGGTTCACTGATCTGAAAAATGAAGCTGAATTGTTTACTCTGACTTTTACATGACTGGGGCACTTGAGAATTAATCGACAAGTGTCAGCTGTCACAGCTCTCTGACAAAAGAGGGTAAGGCTGATGAAAGCACCTATACATAACAGAGGAAGTGTGTCTGTGGAAATGGATTCCCTGAGGGGGACAAGATTCTAACCACCATCCTAGCCAACTCTTTGGTTTTAGAGAAAAGAAAGCTGAGGTGACTATCCAAGGCTACATTGTTAGTCAGTGCCAATATCAGAAAGACAGGAATGTGCCCTCCTAATTAGCTATTAATGCCACTTGTTCCTCTATGGTCCAAATATTTTTAAAAATAAATTAATTCAAATACTGTAACTAGTCATATTTCCTCAAAACTGGTTCCTAACTATCCAGGGTCACATGGAGATGATTCCTGTTAAAAGTGAACTTAGAAAAGTTCCTAAAGTCACTAAGATAATAGTGCCAATAAAGATTGTGATAAATCTTGGCCTGAGTATGTGAACAGTATAGAAAGCCGGTAAGTCAGAGAAGGGGGTGGGAGGTTCACTTGAAAGTTATAAAGGAAGAGAAAAGGCATATTGCAAAGGATTGGTAAAAACAAGGACATTACTGGCTGGCTTACCGAGGAGCATGAGTCCTTGAGACAAGATGCCTGTGTATTAAGGGAGCCACATACTTTTGGCAATAGCCCAAGGTTCCTAATTGTCAGAGGATGATTCATTTAAATAACTTATGGTGTGAGTGGAATTAAAGGAATTAAAGTAGTAGAATTGTAATGATGACAACAAAAAGGTCCCATAGGGACTTGAAAAGTAGATTGTTTTATTTCAATGAACAATCTGATATTTAAAGTCTTATTTAGGGGCTCCTGGGTGGTTCAGTCGCTTACAAATCTGACTTCAGCTCAGGTCAAGATCTCACAGTTCATGGGTTCGAGCCCCGTATCAGGCTCTGTGCTGACAGTTCAAAGCCTGGAGCCTGCTTCAGATTCTGTCTCCCTCTCTCTCTGCCCCTACCCTGCTCACACACACACTCTCTCTCTCTCTCTCTCAAAAATTAAACGTTAAAATTTTTTTTTAAAAATTAAAAAATTAAGTCATATTCACATTTAACAGAAGAGAGCAAGGAAAACTAGACCTCCCAGATTTACCATGGATGCCATGGTGGAAAAGTAAAACTCATACTCAACTTAAAAACATTAGAATGACTTAAATATGTGGAAAGAGCGCAACGAACTACATTTCATGAAACACTTTCTCTGAAGGTAAGAACAGATCATCAGATGATATTTTCTTAATTAACTTTGTTCTGCACTATAACTGGTGTTATGCTGTTTTTGTGAGACAACGGCAGCTGTCTCATATATGCTTTGAAATACAGCATTTTGATTTTTTAAAGTTTTATATTTTTTTGAGTGATTAACATGAGCATTTTCAGTATCACGTGGCTTGAATGTATAATCTTTGGCCAGAAATTTTACTCCTGGAAGTGAATTCTAAAGAATGTCCAAAAGAAAATTTAATTCTTTGTATAAAAATGCTTGTAGCATTGATGCTTATGAACGTGAAAAAAGGCTAGACTCTTTAGTCTTTAAGTTTGAACCTTAACTTCAAAACCAAAAGAGAAATGGTTAGGAAAACTAAAAAGTATAGCTACACATATGTGAGGGATATTATTCTGCAGTGACTTAAAATGAAAAAGAGGACTGGACAACTATCATAAAACATTAATTGATATATACATATCTTATTTCTGCNTTTTACATATAATATTTATTTATTTATATATTTATGTACTTATTATTATTTATATATAATAATTATAGGATCCATTAATATATTTATATTGAATTAAATGGCCTTAATATGGCTAGAAAATGGCTTAGCAGCCATCTTTCTTAAAATAGTATATTTTATCATTTTAATAATAAATACTTTGTGAGTAATTTTATATTGATTTCTAGAAGTTTTATATTCTTAAGCCATACACATATCCAATCATTTCTATCCACTGTTTAGTCTTAGGTTTATATATTCCTTACGCAGACTGCTGAGTGAAATTTCTAAGAAGTAAACACTTCCAATTAATAGATTGAATCCTTAAAGTTTTAGTAATGTAAGTGTCCGGTCTTCTTTTTTGTAATATTTATTTATTTTTGAGAGAGCACAAGTGGGGAAGGGGCAGAGAGAGGGGGACAGAAGATGTGAAGCGGGCTCTGTGTTGACAGGCTCCCAGCAGCAAGCCTCATGTGGGGCTCAAACTGAGGAACCAGTGAGATCATGACCTGAGCCGAAGTCTGATGCTCAACCTACTGAGCCACGCAGGGGTCCTAAGAGCCTAGTCTTCTTATGCAAGAAAGACAGCTTGAATGGGAGGGGCGTGAATACAGAACTGAGGAAGGGGAGCTAATTATAGACTCATAGACTGAAAGGAACCCCAGAGTTCCCCATCCGTTCTTGGGCCAGTGGGATTTTTACGGACAATTTGCAGGGGAAAATGCTGAGCCTGTGAGTAATCCACTCTAATGCAGGACCCAGCAATTAGCCCTGATGTCTGAGGACATGGATCCGTCTAATTCGGTAGTCATCAAGAAGACATTTTAATAACTGTCATGCAAACTCTTATTTATCTCATTTTACCATGCAGCCATCCATTTAGAAGAGGATGCCTTTAAACTGTGTTGTGAATGAATTGTAATATTTTTCTTTTCCTGAAATGGTAACATTCAGGCAATCGGTATAAACTACATTGAGTTTACATTTTCGACAAACGTGTTAACTTTCATTCGTTGCAATATTTATGTGGATATGTGGGATGCTAAGGTTTGTCATTTCCAATATTATAAGTATCTATTACAGATACTGGTCTTGATGCTTAGTTTAAAAAGAAAGGAAACTCTTTTGAGAGTTCAGTGCACTGGGAATTTCTACCAATATTTCTCTTCTAAGGTAAAATGCTACATGTTACCTGGATATTGTTTGTTATGCTCTATTTAAAAAGTTCTCTGTTTTCTCTTTTTAAAAATGCATGTGTTTTCTCAAGATTGAGAACTGAGAGTGTTAATTCAAATGTAGCATGGGATGTCTGCCTATCTATATTTTCATCTGTACTGTATGTGAAAATGTTGTCTGTGAAGGAAAAGTAGAATGAATGTGGATACTTTGCTGTTAGACTAAATGTGGTTTATTTTCTGCTTGTTTGAGAAAACGCTGAAGAATAAGGTTGTATGAAGGTGTCCAGATTTCCCATTTTAGTGATTTGGTGTCTATGTTCTTGCCATATTCCTGGCCTTTGAAAAATCAATGGGACTAAACCCTGACTTTTCCTTAAAGCTTGAGCAGACTAGATTCTAGATACATTCAAAATATTTGAACCTTGGTTATTTTCATTTAATCAAAAGTACCCTTCAAAATATTTGAATTATTAATCCTGCAGAAACCCTTTATTTGGTTTTTTCCTTCCTCTTGGTTTTTTACAACAGGAAATATTAAATGTCAAGAAAAGTACCATGCCATTATCCAAATTATCTTTTACTTAGTACCAGTTTAAACACTGATTACATTGAAAATCATTTCATTTCAGCCACAGCGTCCTGTGTTTACTCATGAAAACATTCAAGGTGGGGGGGAACCGTAAGTATTCTTCTTATCTTCTAAGTTCAAGACTAACCTTGGCTCACAAAAGAGACAACTGGTATACCAAAACAGAGGACTGTACAACTTTGCAAGTGAAAGAGGACAAAGTAACTAAAATGAGGCCTCTGTGATTAAGAGAAATTACAACAGTCTTTTATCTTTCATAACATAGAGTTCATTTTAAAAAGAAACCCATGGTTTTGCGCGGAAGACTGATTTACACGCCAGAAAAGCCTTTCAATGTTCCAGTAATGCCTAAGATTTATGAATCTGCCTCCCTCTTTGTTCTACCAACCATGCAAATTCTAGTAACCACAGCTGTAAAGACACAGAAATGTCCTGACAGTGGTTGTACACATATTTGAAGACCAGAAGAATGTAAAGGTAGACCGGAAGTGTTACGTTTGTAACAAAATTCCAAGGTTAAATCCCATTCAGTTAAATCCCTTTTCACACCTTCAGACTCCCTCTCCTTTCTGACGTGTAAGTCAGCTCAAATCAAGGATGCCACACATTGCCTTTAAGGTTCTCTTTTGTGTGTGTATATCTGTTTCTACTCCATTTTGCCCATGATAGATGTTCAGAGGCTATATACTTCCCACTGGCTACTGCCTAGTCTGTAAGTCAGGAGCTAGACCCCTGGAAAGGAGCACAGGCAGAACTGACCCTTGGGGGGTACACTTGCATAAGCACAGCCTCCAGCCCACTGCCCACATTCTGCTCACCTGGGGTTAGAGCAAGTGGCCCGGTGCCTTCCTCACCTCTGGCTCCCTCCTCACTTCTCAGAGACCTTGCACTGAGCTAAAAGCATGCTCTTCAGAAACCATCTCTCCCTTGAGACTGCCTCTCACCGAGTACAACCAGAAAGGTTTTCTTGTTAGGGAAAAGATTACAAAAAGAATAGGTTGGAAGTAAGAATCATTCAAAGTTCCATTTAACTGAAAAAAAAATCAAGTATGACCTGCAATTCTAAAGTTTTGGTTTGTTTTCTTATTTAAGCAAATGATGGGAACACATCACAAAAAAATAAATTCCGGGCCTGTTTAGGTCTATTGCATTACCGACACACTGTATTAAGCAGCTGTTAAGGAGTTTATGTATTAATAAATATATTATGCTATACTGTCTTATGTCATATAAAGTTAATACTTCCAAGTGTTGGTCATTTGGGTATTTATGGAAACCACAGAGCTTACAGGTGGGAGAAGGCACATTTTCAAGGTCCTGCTGTGGACATTGAAACATTCTTTACTAAATTTCTATTTAATTACAACCCCAATGAGTGGAATGATGGGGTGTCACTTAATCTCTTTCATTTAAAAAATAGATTGGAACGAAAATAGGCACCTAATGTTATAATAATGTTGCCACAATTCAGAATTATAGTAAAATGTGTTATGGGAAACATTGCAAGTTATAGAGACAGCTTCAAACTTGGCTGAGCATATTTTATTTAAAAGACAAATTTGTTTTGGAAGCATCCTGACCTCACCACCATCATTCATCTCACCAGCATCTTTCAAAATAGCATTTTAATTGTAATTCGGCTGCATTTCCTGTCGTGCAACACTGGTTTTGAAAGCCAACAGAGGCAGGGGGGTGTTCCGGAAGGTTTGTTATGTTTTCCATGAAACTCCCAATTTTTTTCTTTTTTTTCTTTCTTTCTTTTTTTCCTGTGGTTTAATTAAACCCGAATGGTAAGTAAATTTGGACAAGCACACTGGCTTTTGTCATACCAAAGTGAAGTAGGAGTTTGTGCCAATTTTGTTTTTTTAGCTCTTGGGACCTTGAGATTCTTCAAGCAGCTGGGGTTTGGTGGCCTTAAATGGGCCTGTCTCCATAAGGGGTTGGACAAGTGCCCGAGGGAAGAAGGCCGAAGCCTGCAAAGTTCAGTCAGAGAATCAGTGTTTTCCAAAGCAAGAGCTTCAATGTATATCCGTAGAATCAGCCTCCCAGGAATGACTGTGTCTCTCGAATGTGAAACTGGTAAAGGGACCAGGTTGAAATCAACTTTCCCCATAGGAATATACAAAAGATACCATCCCCTCATCTGAGCAGCCTCCAAATCAAATCCTTAAAACAAACAACAAGCTGGCCCTGTGCAAATATTGAAATTAAGCAATGTTGGTTTCCAAAACCTCCCTGTCTTTTTTTACCACTGCTTTGGGATTCTGGCTACCTTTCTCTGTTCTTCTCTACAATCAGAATCCTTTCTCAAAAGAAGACATTAGATGCCCAGTTTCAAAAGAGTGCAAGTGGCAGAAAAGATTTTCTAGAAGGATAAAATATTAACAGGGAAAGAGAGCTCTAAAGATGTGATTTCAGGCTTTGGTACCAGCTGGGGAAAATAATGTATTCTAGCAGACGATGTGTGCCAAAGCACCACATCTCACCAGCTCTTTCCCAGACAGCCACCACCATCACCCACCCCTGCTACAAGCTAACTTTATCTGGGTCTCCTGATCTGAAAAAGTTCATGGACAGAGGAAAGCCAAAGGAGCCATGTTCCTGATTTATGACATGATGTTTGAGTTCAAATGATAGAATAGTTTTGTTTCCCCAAAATGTGATTTTCTGAGCGAATGAAGTAATTAGATGTAAATCATTCTTGTTTCAGCAGTATTCAATATTATCTGCTTTCTAAAGTTGACCTTAAAAATCCAAAGTGCCCTGAAATGTGGTTTTTATTTTCTTGCATTGGCAGAATCATACAACATTATAAGAAGCAGCAAAAACAAAAATTCACTGATATTTTAAAGTCCCCCCTCATTATATTGGTAATATTTTAATAGTAATGTAAAGTTTGCATGTTAATTGCATATCAAATGCTTCCTGAAATGCTCAGCTGTTGGAATTTGTCTTCACTTCCCAAATGCCAATCCATCCACGTTATGCAGTAAAATATACACTATTTTTTTAAAATTTTTTTAATGTTTTATTTATTTTTGAGAGAGAGATAGAGACAGCGTGAGCAGGGGAGGGCCAGAGAGAGGGAGACACAGAATCCGAAACAGGCTCCAGGCTCCAAGCTGGCCGTCAGCACAGAGCCTGACATGGGGCTCAAACCCATGAACCGTGAGATCATGACCTGAGCCGAAGTCAGACGCTTAACCGACTGAGCCACCCAGGCGCCCCAAATATACACTATTTTGTTAACCACAAATTCAATTTTATTGATCAACATCACCAAAATAAGGGCTCTCAAAGAATTCAGGCAGAGAAAGGAAAGTGGTAGCATTCTGATCAGTAATTCTTTTTTATATAAAATTATTTCAAGGGAGAGTTCCAACATCAAACACAATTTCTCCAGGACCTATTTTTAAAAGAAACTTATACCCATGATCTACTGTTTGATATTGGCTCAGTGATCGCGGAGCATAGAATATATCTGCTTGACTTCATAGGTGAATTACATCAGATTTTCAAATTCTAAATTCTCATAAAACACTGGTTCAAACTATCAAACTAAGCAGCTGTAAAGAATTCCTGTTGGTGGAAAAAATAACCTTTTCTTTTACAGTAATCCCCATATAACAATTTAGAAGACATGTCTGAGACAGTTTGAACATCTCAATTTAGAATCATTTGAAAATTCAACTTGGAAGTCTCCATTATGTGCTTTTGATTATGGTCAGCTAAAGCTGTAATCCATTTTACATTGCTGGATAAAACACATATCACTTCTTTTATATTCGGTACTATTATTTAATGTCTTCATGATATCTATGAGTGGACAGTTGCAATACAGGTCTGATTTATAAATGTCAAAATGCTTTAGTTCAACTTGTGGATATTCTAACCTTCCACAAATATCTTTACTGTAGTTTTGAAATGCTATCAGAGTGGTCTAAGTCCCATGACAACCTAAATATTTCTATTTACTTTCCATGCTTACCAAAGATTTACACTATCTAACTTTACATGTTAATAAGAATAGAAATGTTAACAGGAAAATGACTATTGTATAATTTTCTATAGTTTCACAAAGGTATAAAGATTTGTTTTTAAACGCATCCATTTGTCCTGTTTAAGGTTTCAGGCTCTATATAACTATACTCCTAGGAATGAAGATGAGCTGGAGCTCAGAGAAAGCGATGTCATTGACGTGATGGAGAAGTGTGACGATGGATGGTTTGTGGGTATGTGTACACTTCCTTTCACATGCCTTTGGCCATTTTATAACTTGCTTGTATTTGCTCACCTGTGATAGTCAAAGGCACTTGTAATGCTTGGATCTTTCCCACATTGCATTGCATTTTTCATATGGCTTAGTATTTACTGCTTCAGATATTTTTTTCTGCTAGTGATTTTTTTCTGCTAGTGATTTTTTTCTGCTAGTTTTATTTCCAGTTCAACTGAGAGAGAAAATTTCTTTGAATAGCACCAACCAGGAAAAGAGTGAGATCTAAGAACCATAACAACAGTGTTTCCTGAACGAAAAACATTGGTCAGTTAGGTGTCAGCAGTGAGGATCTAACTGGGGAAAAAAACAAGATGAAGTGAGCAATTCATCTACTTACTAGGTCTGATGTTAAGTGCCCTGAAAATTCAATGCTCCACCTCCATGTTAATTTTTTGTAAAAGTAGAGAGAAGTTCCATTCTTTTTTTTTTTTTAATTTTTTTTTTAATGTTTTATTTATTTCTAGGAGAGAGACAGCATGAGCAGGGGAGGGTCAGAGAGAGAGGGAGTCACAGACTCTGAAACAGGCTCCGGGCTCTGAGCTGGCAGTCAGCACAGAGCCCGACGCGGGGCTCGAACCCACGAACCGTGAGATCATGACCTAAGCGAAAGTCGGACGCTTAACCAACTAAGCCACCCAGGCGCCCCGAGAAGTTCCATTCTTACTACTTAAAAGAAAATCCCATTCTTACCATCTTAAAAGAAGAAGAGAGCTTTTCTGAGAAAACATTTGTAAGATAAGAGAATCATACAATGGGACACACAAGAAAGCGGTAAAAAAGAAAGAAAGAAAAAGAAAGAAAGAAAGAAAGAAAGAAAGAAAGAGAAAGAAAGAAAGAAAGAAAGAAAGAAAGAAAGAAAGAAAGAAAGAAAGAAAGAAAGAAAGAAAGAAAGAAAGGCACAGGGGGAATAGAGGAGGCAAGATGAGGAAATGAGAATTTTCTTTAGTGAGGAAATCAGTGAGGAAAATAATAAAAGAACAGAGCAGACACCAGCCTCTGCTTCTGTTCATATTAATTCCCCCATTTAGAATAAAAATAAATGGCTAACCCATACAGGGGAAAAGAAAATCAAGGAAATCAAGACAAGAAGTTCCAGAACATAAATGGTAAATGAAACTGTAGAGTCTCTCTTCACTCTATCTGCGCTGGAAATGCTAAGGAAGAATTCAGCGCACCAACCTTTATTAAAAGTTTCAAAGGGATTTTGTTATTTGAAACCAAAGGCCATCTTGATGGTGGCCACTTGTATCTGATGATGAACCCCTGTCCACAAATAGTTCTTGGTCTTTTCTTTCCTTTAGTGACTATACATTTTTATGTTTTATCAAGGACTCTGGCAGTGCTATTTGTAAATGAATGAGGTGGCATTCAGCATGCTCTTCTAAGATATCGTAAAACTGGATGGTCCTGGATAATGCCATTGTCACACTGTGTTGCACTCTTCTGGTCCATCCCATCACACTGCCAGCCTTGTCTTTATTTAGATTGTCCCTGAAAACGTCACTTCCCCAGTGCTCTTCCCTTCCTCGCTCTTGTCTAGCAGCCGTGGTGATGGAGCATGTTACACTTATCATTACACTTAAAAACCCACCTCCTCAGCAGAATTGTCTTTCCCTTCAGGCAGGGAGACTGAGTGTTTTTGCTTAGCCTGGGGTGTGATGGGACAATGGGACATGGCACTGAACCTTCAGAGGCGGGGAAGGCGGCAGGCAGTATAGATAAAATTGCTCACTTTGTCTGCTCTGCCTTCAAGTGAGTTTGCTCTCTCTTTCCCAAACCCTGCTGCTCTCGCAGTGGAGGCTTGTCAGTGAAGAGCTTTCAAGCCCGCATAGATAAACTGATTATTTCATTGTTGTTCGTTTTATTTACTGCTTCTATTTTCAGGAACCTCGAGAAGAACCAAATTCTTTGGTACTTTTCCCGGAAACTATGTCAAGAGGCTGTGAATCATTCTCCCTCCTTTTTATGCCACATTTCAGCACCAGGTCTGCATAACCTTGCCTGAAAGATACCCTCAGGCCTCCTCTTCCCTCCTGCTGTCCTGCCTTCCAATTTCCAGTAGAAGTCACCCATCGTCACCATCTCTACCTGCCACCAAACCACCAGCAAAGGAACTGCCTGCCGCCCAGCCCTGGGGAGGCTGGAAGACTTGCTTCCACGTGAAAGTGCATATTCCTGATTTCTGCTCTAAACTTTGAAAAGTCGATACATGAGACCAGAAAGAAAATCATTATAGTTAGAAAGGGTTAAGTGTTTGAGGGCGGAAAAAAAAAAGGAAATGTCTCCAGGAGACTCTCTAGTACGCTTTGAAAGAAATTCTCCCCTCAGGCAACCAGAGATTGAACATCACTAAATGCTGTGGTTTGCATTTTCGCATCCTTAGCTTGGCAGTATATTTTTCCTTTCACGAGTTTGCCTAGTGTCCTGGTTTACACGACATGAAAACTGTACTTCGGCTATCGTTTGCCTGCACTTATATCTTGTAATACGCACAGTGATTACAAAATTGAAAGCAAGAGTAGGAAAGTTAATTCGGATGAGTGTGATTTTGTTGACTGAATGTGAGTTTTCAAATAGGAGTCTTTACCTGCAGTTTCTTCTGTACTTTCTAGAAGTGCAAACCGTAAGTGAATAAGAGCCTTTGGTAATAATCATGAGACTATAAGAGGTTTAGCTAGACTACAAAAAAAAAAAAAAACCTATTGTGTTGTAAAGTTGCATTGCTATTTTATATTAAAATGTAATAATCAGCATCATGAACAATGAGCTCTTAGTGTTTTATTTATCTGGTAAAATTTTAATAAAAACAGTGTTAGTGAGAGGTGCAAAGAATTATTCTAATGTAGACACTTGAAAGTATCTGTAAGCAATACTCATAGGTAAGATTTCACTGTGTGCACACATATACATTTGAGATTGTGTGAGAACAGACAATCTGTATGGTATGTTGTACATTTTATGGAAATGTAAAGGAATCCCATGCATTATTTTATAGAAATAGAGTACTTCAGAAGCATCACAAGTATGAAGGCTGGTTTTAGCAAGGATTATGATCAATACAGTTATTTTTACTATGATAATTATTTTTCTTCTATGGAACTCAGAATCCTGGCTACATTTGAGGACAGGAATATGTTGAGCCTGATTTTCCTGGTGTGTGTAAAATATTTCCTCGGAATACATTAGGCACTTTTTAGAGGCAATGTTAAATCATTCAGGTTATATTTTCTGCTCTCAAGTAGAAATTTACAAAATGGTTTCGGGACTTGAAAGATTTAATATGGTCAACAGTGCCTGGCTTACACATACCTTGAGAACTAGCTTTGTATTTCTTATGACTTTGCATAAGAACTATTCATATTTGGATCTTGAGCACCTTATAGATAAACCTTTTTATGGCGTTTCTTCCGTGGACAGTGATTGATCTTTTCACAATGTACGTAGACCCTAGCATTTTGTACATATGTTTGCTCTTTTTTTGTACAGACTATTTAGTTGTTGAGAAAATGGGAATTTCCTAATTTGGTCTTTATCCTTCACTTTAAACCAAGCTAAAACACTTTCAACAGATTATCCTTCACATATCCCATGGATCACAATCACACCTTGATTGCGCAGTTCTGTAAGATAGCATTTATGCAAAAGTTTATGAACTTACAAGATCTTAGCAGCCAAACTGAAATGTACATAAATACTGATTACAGAGGAATTTCATTAGAAAGAAGGTAAAGAAACATCTTTGAGTAGACTACCTTGATTACTGTCAAATTCACAACCAGCTTTATATTTTAAAGGCTTTGGGGTTGAAATTGAGTCAACTGCATGCAGCTTTGCTGATAAATGAATAATTATCTTTGATGCCATTTATGAGAAAAGATTTCAATATCTGTTGCCTGTCATATTTAAGAAAAATTACTGTTTCTACTCTCTGTATCTGATTTTAAAAGGAAAAATATTCATACCTGGCTCTCAGGTAATTGACTTTGAATTCTTACAAGCGAAGGTCATTGTGTTTTTCTTGAATAGACATCTAATAAATTTTGCTTGGAAGTATACTTCAGTTTTTCTTTTTGACATTTATCTGTAAGAAATTGTGTAGTTTACCCCCAGTTCCTTCCATAAACCAAGAGAAAATGCATTTGCTCAATGTTCTCTTTTTTTGTTAAATGTTTTATTTATTTCTAGGAGAGAGAGAGAGAGAGACAGCATGAGCAGAGGAGGGTCAGAGAGAGAGGGAGTCACAGACTCTGAAACAGGCTCCAGGCTCTGAGCTAGCTGTCAGCACAGAGCCCGATGCAGGGCTCGAACCCACGAACCGCGAGATCATGACCTAAGCGAAAGTCGGACGCTTAACTGACTAAGCCACCCAGGTGCTCCCTCAATGTTCTCTTGATACACAAATGGAGAAAAGATGTGTATGCATCAGCTCAGAGAAGAAATACTCTTTAAACCCATCACTAAACCTCATTTATGAAATACTCTTTGGCAAAAATGAATACTCAGCTGACAAAACACATTTAAAAAATATTTCTGCCTCAGAAACAGCTGTTTTTCCAAGAAGTTAATTACAAGAAGTTGTAAGCACTTTCTCAACTCAACTACCTTAAATTTTAAAATTCTTGCCCTAAAAAGCTTTATCACCATGGACATGGGCAGTTCTGGTAATACCCACAAACATTTAGCAAATTTCAGATTATGTGCTTTTCTCTCACACAGATAGTAAAGAGTTAGCTTTCCACCTTGGATCCTTTCTAATAGATCTTGGACCCTTGTGGCTCTAGTTATATCAACCCTCATCTACGTCTATCTCTCACATTCAGAAACACATACATTCCTCTGTTGGCAATTCAGTTATCAGAAGTGTTTTGTCAAGTTGCTTCACCTTAACGCTCACCTTCAACCCTTCCATTCCATTGGATAATTTCCAATGCAGATTAGCTCTCCACTAAAATGTGTTCCCTTTGTGTGAAGAATAGGCCCCAGAATATTCTTTTGTTCCTGTTTCCATCAGAGCATTTATGGATAATTTCACTAGATGAATCTGAATCTGGTAAGATTGGGATGCTCGCTTGTGAACTCTGGTTGTTTCCCACTGCTCTCTTCAAGTGAATCTCTTCCCAAATGCCAACACCCTAAAAATACAAATCTGGGATTTTTAAAACCACAAGCGTCAAAGTCTAGATTCCCTCTTCGCACTTGAGAATTATTCGTTTGTGCTTCTCCGCAAAACATGCTGAGACGGAGCAGCAGCTTTATCCGAGCCCTGAGCTTTGGAAGCCCCTACCTGCCTTTGTGGTTCATGCAGACCTCTATCGCCGCTGTGCAGGTACTGCCGTGAGGTCCAGAGCAGCTGCACCACAGTGTGACCTGTCTGCAATCCCTGCTCATTGTGGACGCCCGGATTCCAGATGGAGTCTTGATTACTTTTTGCTTTAGAATTGCCTAATGCTTAGTAACCTATCTTACTTGATTTTATGTCAACACATGCTCATCATCATACACCAAAAATTAAGGCATCTCCTTTATGCTGCTAGAAGCCTCCCTGACAGGTGGGGTAGGATCCCTTGTTGCGAGCTCAGCATGGTGAGCCCTGTAAAGCACTGTCTGCTTACCTGCCTGTCTCTGCTGTGGACTCACATCTGTGCACTAACTGGCCATTCAAGTCAGTGAAAAAGTAGCAGCAAGGGACCCTCTGCTATCTTCTGTGCCAATATTAATCCCTCCTTTAGCCACACCCTCACTAAAAGCAGGTATGTCCATCTCTTATTTGATGGAAAGCAAAGAACCTGCTTGAGTAACTGCTTCCTTGATCATTCACTGCTTGATCTCTGCGTAGGCCGGCAGTTTGTGTGGCCTGATTATTTCTTCTTACCGTTTTCCAGATTTCAGCCACAAGAGGTGGTATTCTTTAAAGAATCATGTAATCAAAAGCCTAAGTAATCTAAAAGTCTGTTTATTTAGAGACTGAATCATTCCCCTCTTCCTTTCCAGATTGTAGCCTTCTAACAGTCTAACAGTTGTTTATGTATCATTTATGGTTTCAAATCATTTTCTCATCATGAATGATTGGGTCAGAGCTCAAGTAGAGATTAGCATTATTAACTGGTCTACACCAGGGATTGGCAACCTAAGGCCTGTGGAACAAATTCAGCTTGCTACCTGTATTGTTTTGGGGGTTTTTTATGGCTTTTAAATTAGGAATAACCATTGATATTCCCAATTTGGCAACCAATTTGATGATAGGGAACACTAATTCTGAACCCCAATTAAGTGAAATGTTGTCTCCCCAGAAAAAGAATTTGTTTCCTTTCACTGATAGATCTATATTATAAAAACACTCCAGGTACTGGAGTGCCTGGGTGGCTCAGCCGGTTGAGCGTCTGACTTCAGCTCAGGTCATGATCTTATGGTTCATGAGTTCGAGCCCGCGTTGGGCTCCGTGCTGACAGCTCAGAGCCTGGAGCCTGCTTCAGATTCCGTGTCTCCCTCTCTCTCTCTCTGCCCCTTCCCTGCTCGCACTCTGTGTCTCTCTGTCTCTCAAAAACAAATAAACATTAAAAAATTAGAAAACTTTACCCCAATATTATCACTACATTTTGAATTTCATCAAATAAACTGGTAGAAATTTGTTTTTTCTTTGTTATATAAGTATGTACATAATATTCTCAATTTTGCCTCCTGGCACACAAAACATAAAATATTTACTATCTGTCTCTCTACAGAAAAAGACTGCAAACCCCTGGTCTATGCCAATTGCCAGCAACAAACCTGAAAATTGACTAGAGGGAAAGGAATGTTGAACGTCTGCTATATTACCAGGTGGTAACTTACATGTGTCCCATGTATTAATCTTCACAACAAATCTAAGAGCCTATTGTGCCTATTTTATAGGTAAGGAAACTGAGGCTCTGAGAAGTTGATATGAAATATATGATGGAAATTAGATTCAGAATATGGTTTGTCTACTTCCAGGCTTGTGCTCTTTCTTCTAAATCAACCAAGCTTGGTGCTAAATACACTGTTGATCAGACTGCATTCCTAGTTAAACCGCTACATCCACTTACCGCCTTCCTCCCCATCATTTTCCCAAACTCTGCCATCACAAGCAGCCTGCCACTCATAACAGCACCTTGTCTGTGCACAGGATGATGAGAGAGGTGTAATAGCAAAATAGCACTTCCCTGAGGAAAGCTAACTTTGGTTTCTAAAAGCACACAGCAACCTGTGAGGATATGACTTTGATTATTGACATGTTTTAATTGAGCATAAGCCTGTCCATGAGTTATGATTCATTATGGCCCTAGGAGCTCTCACTTATGAGCCAACTCAGCGGCGGGTGGTGCTTTGGGAAGTTCTTGGTATCGCTGAGCCACTGGGAGAGAGACAAGCCCAGAAAGCTCTAGGAACACGGTGTGCTTACAGGACCTCTTTTCAATATACTAAGTCCCAGGATACGCTAGCCATTCTCCACTGGATGACTCGCTAAGCCTTAGCTCACTGCTAAATTCAGCCACTCAGCTCAGGAAAATTCCATCTGAGCTCATGCACATACATATATCTTGACCCAAAAAACTTTCAGTACAAGACAGAAATCTGCCTAGCAAATCTTCACCTGTTCTTTTGGGGTTTCTTGTTTCAACCTTTTCCCTAAAATACGTTGGGTGACTCAGTAGCCCCAGTGTCTTCTAAAAATAAGTGCCATTTCAAACAAAACTCTGTTACCATTAACAACAGCCATGGACAAGTGTCAGATCTTGCACTGATTTTACAGGAAGCTCGAGAATGACTTCTGAAAGCATTTTTTCTTCTTTTTAATTATACAAGCAACAGATGCTTACAGAAAAAAGAATTAGAAATATAACTGAGCAAAAAGAAGAAACAGAATCACTAACAGTCCCATTTAGGGTAAAGATTACACTTGGGAAGAAATTCCTCCAGAGTGTTTTCTGCACGTGCAAATTAGTGTGTTTCTAGTACATAGTATGCAGGTAAAAGTCGAACCATACCGAACATACTGTTTTATAACCTGCACTTAATATTGAGCAGAACTCTNGGGGGGGGAAGGGGGAGGGAGGAGGAGAAGGAGGAAGAGGAGAAGAGAAGGAGAAATCAGGTTTCCAAGTCAATCTGACTTTACCAAGGTTTATAAAAAGAGTGAGGAAAAGTCAAAGTCAATCCCCAGTACTTATGAACCTGTAATTAATTCAAAGCCAAGAGGCAAGAATTACAGAATTACCACTAGGCTAGAAATCTGAGGAATTGCTATGGGAGGGAAAGAAAAGATGAAGCGGGAAAAGAAAATAACATTTATTATCTTCCTACCATAAGCCATCACAACGTGTTAGGCATTTTTATAGCTAAGGAGTGGCTAAAGAAAGAGAGGTATTAAATTGAAATATATGTGAACTTCAGAGCAGTGGAATGCAACATCCAAACCATCCTGGGGGTTAGCAAAGTGCACAGGTTTTGAGTCAAAATTGACAGGACAGATAATAATTTATTTTGAAAGCAGATATGTTCCAGATAAGTTAGATCAAAAACATCTTTATAATGTGCTAGCACAGTGCTTCTCACCCAGGGCAATGTTGTTTCTCTCCCAGGGGACACTAGGCAATTTGTAGAGACTTTTGTGCTTGTCACAATTTGGGGCGGAGGGTATCACTACTGGCATCCAGGGCACAGGGCCAGGAATGCTGCTAAATCTCCCCCAGTTCAGGACCGTCCTTACAAGAAGTATCCAGCCCAACATGTCTGTAGTGCTGAGATTCAGAACTGTTGCTCGGGGGAACCTATACTACTTAGGAGAATCACCCTTAGCTCATTTTTTAAACATGTTTTAAAAAATCCAGAGTTAAAGAGCCAAGAGCCAGAGGCCTAATGGTCTCTATATTTCCCTACATCTGGCAATACCAGATCCTTTGGCAGAAAGAAGTCCCTCCTTCCAAATTTTGGGGGTGATAACAAAATACATGTGGAAGTACATATGGAGTAAGATAATAGGTGATTACTTATAAACATTAATCTGTGGAAAATCTTTGTGGACCAAATGGCTGCTATGAAGCCCAGCTAGAGTAGAGTACATTCTCTCCTACAAGGGATCTCAGAGATAGTGTGGTTGCGTCAAGGGCTGGGTGTGAGAGGTAAGTTGAGTTCAGTTATTGGTAAGCTGTTTGTATGTCTCATGGTTGGTAAAGAGAGTCCACTTCCTTCCAGAAGACATGCAGACCATAGGGGGTTCATGACAAGGCTAGCCTGGGCTCTGAGTGAGAACCTGGACAGTGCTATCTCCTTAGGCTTAACTTGGGGCATCCAACTGTGCCCCTCAAATCATTCACCCCATCTTCAGTGAGAGTCACATCTATGTTCCTAGTGAATAAAAGAGTGGGAACATTTTCCT
Organism: Crocuta crocuta; assembly: GCF_008692635.1. Taxonomy (NCBI): domain Eukaryota; kingdom Metazoa; phylum Chordata; class Mammalia; order Carnivora; family Hyaenidae; genus Crocuta; species Crocuta crocuta. The sequence continues at coordinate 5,624,579 of NW_027527449.1, read as the reverse complement.
CTCTAGTCAACATCTATGGGAATGGCGACGGTTTGAACACAAAACAAGGACCTACGTCTTTGGTATGGCTGACTTACATGCCCCATAATTCATATGTTGAAGCCCTAACCACCAGGACCTCAGAATGTGACTATAATTTAAGGTTAGGCCTTTAAAGAAGTAAATAAGGTAAACTGAGATCATATGGGTGGTCTCTAATCCAAAATGACTGGGGAGATTCAGACACAGATGTGCACAGAAAGTAGACAATGAAAGATCAGGGAGGAAACAGCTACCTCCAGGCCAAGAAGAGAGGCCTCCAGAAGACTCCAAACCTGTTGGCACTTTGATCTTAGACTTGTAGCCCCCAGAAGTGTGAGAAAATAAATTTCCGTTGCTTAAGTCACCCAGTCTGTGGTCCTCTGCAATGGCAGTGCTACAAAAATAAACCACTCCTTCCCTTGGGGCCTCTCATCTCCACACACTCCTCCTTCTCTGCTCCCCAGTTCTTAGTGGGCGATACACGCAGAACACATATCTTGCTCCAGAGGTGACAACTGCAATTCCCCCTCCCCTCAAACCTGTCCTCAATTGGAAACTTGCATATAAAAACAAGACACAACAAAGGATCTACTATTGAGTAGTTCCAGCTTATGCCTTCACAGAGAGAAGAGACCCCTTTTCCCTGGCACTGTAAATGTGCATGCGCGTACGCACATGTGCAAGCGCACAAGCGCAGACACACACACACACACACACACACACACACACACACACAGAGCCACCTTAACAAAAAATAACCAGTGGTATATCCAGTAATTCAGGAGAAAGATTCTAGGTCCCCAGGAGGTAAAACTGTAGCCAGATCTTCTTACTCATTGTTAATTATACATAAACTTGCATTGACAGGAAAACCCACCATGAATTTATCCTACAGCAGAGGGCTCTGAGTCTGTAGCAGTTTCTGTCACAGAGAAAGGAGTCCCTATCTCTGACCTTAACTTTCTTCATTGTCTCTTATATCTCTGCACATTAATCAGACCCTGAGTACCTCTGGAGAGTTTGGAAGGTTCACTAATAACATACTTGATGGAGTCACAGGTCATTGAAGAGCATTTTCCTGAATCTTGAGAATGTAAGACTAGGTACTGAATCACAGTCTCATTTCAACGAATTTGCTGAACTCATCTTGGTGGCTAAAGGTGTCTGTATGGGGTCTACTGAGAAACTATCCCAAGCCTTTTATCTCTCCACAAGCTCCAGGGATTTCTGGATTATTCTCTTGTTAGCCTTTTAGAACTCTGGGACCCCAAGTTTTGCAAGGGCTGCTGTCACATGGCTATCCCTTCAATGGGAGACACACTACAATTCTAAATGATAACTTCACGACTTGGAAAGGGTGAGCTGCTGAGGCCAAAACAAAATAAAACAAAACAAAACAATTAATGGGTGCCTGGATCTTTCCAGAAGATGCCTCAAGCCCTCACACTCTTTTGAGATCTCTAGTTGGCACTTAATTCCACAAGACCAGACTTGTGTCACCAGATAGTCTCAATGTGATGCTTCAAGAAGACATCTCAAATACATACTCAGAACAGCCTTCAAAGGAAGTGTCAGAAGTCTGCTAGTTTCCCTTCCATAAGGAATGGAGGATGGCAATGAAACATTTAGCCAACTCTTGTTTGCCACTGAGCATATAAAATGTGTATAAATATGTCAACATTTATAAATATGTAAATATATATATTAAAAATATATGTATACATCCTTATGGGCAGGGTTAAAATATGGAAAGATAGAAACTGAAAGCTAGTAGTATCAGAAGTTGTTAATTGGATAATCATGAAATATCAATGTTCTTCCCTAGGGTTTAAGTATTAAGGCCATGATAAGTTACAAGCTCAAGAATTTATAAATAGAGGTGCCAAGATGGCTCAGTCAGTTAAGCATCCAACTATTGATTTCAGCTCAGGTCATGATCTCACAGTTCATGAGATGGAGCCCCACACTGGTCTTCACACTGACAGCACTGAGCCTGCTGGAGATTCTCTCTCCCTCTCTCTCTCTGGCCTACCCTGCTTTTGTGCTCTCTCTGTCTCTCTTTCTCTCAAAACAAATAAATAAACTTTAAAAAAGAATTTATAGATAATACTTATGCTAGAAAAATTCCCTTGGACAAAATGGCATGGAATCAGTATGACTCATCTAATGACTCAATCATATCACATAAAATTGGTCTCAAAATTACATTGGCATAAATATTGGTGTTATTGGGTCTATAATGCAATTCCAACCAGTAGCACATTTTTACTGTCATTGCTCAAGACACTACATTCTATCTAAGCCAATGCTACTGGTTTTTGTTGTTGTTATTGTTTCCTACCGATGAGTTTTGACAAGGAATAGGATTTCAAGACTATAATTCCACACAAATTTGTCATTCAAGGCATTTTGGCTTGAAGATTCCTGACCGAATGCCTCTAACATCTCAACTAAGCACTGGGGGATGACACTCAAAGCTGTTGACACAGCAAGTCATGACTCTTTCTGATAATTCCACTGTGCTCCTCTTGGTGACTCAATATCAATACAGAATGTTTAATTCAAAACGTAAGAAAACACACAGAGAGACATCAAGATATTTAGAATCTGTGCATATCACCATGGACCAGACCAGAAACATGAGACTTGCTTACTTACACAAGTTGCTGATAGCATAGGTTTCCACCTAGAATTTTTGGCATTCTCCACCTGCCCCCCGTCTTCGCCTTCAGCAAAAAAGGATAACTATTGGAAGACAGAAATGAATTGGAACCAGCAAGTTTATCTTTGATCTACTCCCTAGGAGAAACACTGATACTATCTGTTTGAAGTATTTATAATAGGGCCTCTAAAATAACATCTCTCCTTGTCCTCCACTCTCTTTTACTTCTTCTGTCTCCTACTGGAAGAATCTTAAAATGCTTATGAACTCTGAGCTAGTGCTATCTAGACCTCCCACTCAGGCAAGATCCCTCAATACATACAGCTATGCCTTTGGTCAGCTGTCAGACGATACGAAAACAAGCTCAGAGGACATCTGCCCATGGATTAATGGGCATGGCATTTCGTTCAGTATCAAAGACAAATTGCTAGACAGCTGTATTGAAAACCACAACATACTTTTCAACACTGATGATACACAGAGATGACCTATTTCCTAAATGGGGTCATGAACAATCTTCCTATCCCAGGAGACATTCTTTCCTGAAAGAAGAGATTTAAAGCAATAACAAGGGCGACGGTATAAATTTCCAGTCCAAAGGTGTCTAGCCTCCTTTTTGATGGTGTATTGTATGGGTGCTGATAATGACAATTATTTGAGGATCATTCTGGAATTCAGCTTTAAAAAAATAAGTAAAAAAGACTAAATGACTTGCTTTGCCAACACGAGGCCTATAGAACAGAAAAGCATATTTTTCAAATGCAGCCTTACTTGGGTTTCTAAGGAAGTGGCCTTGAACTGGTGACAAATTCATTTAGCTTGTAAAGTGGGTACAAGTTTTAAAAATCACATAGCATCTATTTGAGTGGTCAATGAGATAACAAAAGCAGAACCTAACACATACTTGGCACTAAATAAATGCTAGTTTCGTGCTCTCTTTTTCCTTTTGAAGTTACCATTTTGGCTTATTCTAATTAGCATCAAACATTTGGAGTTACTTGTTAGATCCTCCTCTTGGCTTCACTGCTAAGTTTTAGAGGTTGGGTGTTTGAAGAGAACAATCAGAATACAGCACTTAAAAATACATTTTATTTTTTAAAATTCCTTTAATGTTTTTTTTTATTTTTGAGAGACAGAGTGCAAGTGGGGGAGGGGCAGAGAGAGCTGAGACACAGAATCTGAAGCAGACTCTAGGCTCTGAGCTATCAGCTCAGAACCTGATGTGGGGATCAAACCCATGAACCGTGAGATCATGATCTGAGCCCCAGTCGACACTTAACCAAATGGGCCACCCACACATTCCTAAAAGTATATTTTAAATCAATAAGATTTTCACAGAAGATACTGTATTGCATAAAACAGGTATACTTTTTCATAGTAAGCTAATCAGTTCTAAGGAGGCAAGTGATATAAAAATGGAGTTAAAAACTAGAAGCAGAAAGAAAACAAAGCAGAAAAATTAGAGTGCTATCAGCCATTGATTATTTTGATGACTCCAACCCAGAGATCTAATCTGTGATATAGGCTCCAGAAACCCTAGTGGGCCTGAGGGATGACAAGATAGGCAAGCAGACCAGAAGTCTGGAGCCTGCCATCATGGGCTCTGAATTCTGCCCTCATCCGATCTGTGACATCAAGTCACTAGGACGGCCAACATGTCAATATCCTCATTGATGAAATGAAGAAAATCACCTGATTCACCAAGATCTTTCCATTTCTAAACTGTCCATGAAATCTTTATGGGAAATATTTCAGGAAAAAGGCCAGGAGATTCAATGGCAACTGGATATGAATCTCAAAGAAATGGAAATTCATAAACATGAGTTCTGAGGCTAGAAATCCTGCCATGGGGTCAGAGCAGGAATTAGTGACTACAGGTCAGACCGTGAACTCGGTCTCCTAGGTGTGTGGGTTCGGTGAAGAGTACAGCACAGAACAAAGGGTGTGAAGAGACTGTTTTTTTTTTTTTAACAGGTAAAGATAAAAGAAGAAACATGAAGCTACATAAGCATAAGGATAATGATACAACTCTAGAAATCAAAAATAAGCTTAAGAAAGTAAAAAATCAATAAATAAAAATAAGTTGTCATTTTTGCCTGAAAAATTGGCAACTATAAAGTCATCTCCATATCATGTTTGTGGAAATGTAAATTGATAAAATTTTTGGATGACAGTTTGACAACTCATAACAAAAACTTTAAAATACTATGCATCCATTGCCAGCAAGATCATTTCTATATATTTATTTGATATATTTATTCTACATACTTCTAATATAGCTTTATATGTTATTTCTATATATTCCATATATATTTACTAGAAGCAATTATTAATGTGTTCAAGTATTTAGCTACAAGTATGCATTATCATGTTATTTCTGACAGCAATTAATTTTTAACAACTTAAATATCTAACATTAGGAATTATTAAATAAGTTGTTAAATAAATTGTGGCACTTTTTACTATGAAATACCATGTAATCATTTTAAAAGACCTCGTAGAACATTATTTAATGATGTATAAACATGTTCACAACACATTATTAACTGAAAAAAAAGTACTACAAAATATGATCCTGTTTTAGTAAGAAAAACGTATATTTTTACATACGCGTATATGTACCCAGAAAATAGAAGGGTGAGTGTGTGTGTGTGTGTGTGTGTGTGTGTGTGTGTGTCTACCTACAACAGGAGTGTTAGGTTGACCCTATCAAATTGCCAATTGTATAAGTAAAAACACTCAAATACCAATCATTTCATAGGGTTCAGCCTAACACACGAATACACAGATATTGAAATGGGACTAGAAAAATATTCACAAAAATGTTGACTATGACAATATCTTAGTGATTATGGGTACATTTATTTTTTTAACTCTTTATAATTAAAGATGTACTTCTTTTGATATATGAAAAAGTTATAGTGAGGTCAAATATTTAATTTACACACTAGTTAAATAAGCTTAAAATATGTTATTTGTTAGCTACTCTGGCTTCCAAATCTTTACCTTCTGGTTAACAGAAATATGCATTATAAATCATTTATATAATATTTATTTATAAAATATGATTATATATTATAATATTTATTTTATATATATAATTAACCATATTTCTAGTCCTGTTTCAATGTAATCATTCCAAAAACTTCAGCACTCATATTAGGAAAGAATCACTCATCAGGATAAAAATACTTGGTCTTTGAGAATAGCCTCCCTACCTATGCTTCCTTCCCAAGATAGTTTCCAAGTGAATGGGAGGAAGGAGAACTTAACATCCTCATGGCAGGGGGAAGTTCTGGGGTACTGGGCACAATGTCCTCTACCTCTTCTGGTCTCTAGGGCTATGTTCCTTCTCCTCTGGGTGTCTCCTGGCCTCCAGGGCTGAAATCTGAGGCTGGCATAACTGGTGATCTGATCTCCCTTGGTTTGGTCAGGATGATCACTTCCTGGCTGACTCAGCCTCATGTTAGCTCCTGCAGGTCGCAGACTCCTGAATATCTGCCATGCCGCTCCTCCAGCCTCTGGCCTAGCAGTGCGCCCAGGCTCTCCTGGGGGGTCACCTCACCCCACCCTTGTGTGCACCACTGTAGACTCTTCATGCCTCAGTTCTGTACCTCAATGAGATAAAGAACAAAGGGAAAGCTGAGGCCTAGAGCCCCCTTTCTGCCTGAGCGTCCTGCTTTGTCTGGGTCATTCTGATGTGGCTGAGGTCCAGACTGCTCTTGAAGTTAATTCACTTTAAAGCATAGGTCTCCAGAGCAGAAATCAAGAGACACCCCACTCCCTACATTCTTTCTCTCCTTCTTCATCTTTCTATCATTGCTCATGACAGAAAATGGTCCAGCTTTTCTTTTACTTCTGCTATACCTCATGTCCTCACCCCTCTACACCTGTTAAATACATAGGAGTCTCTTCTCTGCATCATGAAACACACCCAGATTGGTGCATTCTATGCTCAATTGTTATTTTGATAAAGGGAAGCAGGAAGCCTTTTAAAACATTTTATTTTATATTTTAAAAATTTATCTTCATTAAAAAGTTATTTGAAAAAAGGAGTCAGTCTAAAATACACCTAGATAAAACAGGGAGACACCAGGAGAAGGAGAAGAAGGCTTTGAATAGAGACTTGGACGCTGCTGAAACTTAATGAAGGGAATTCAGAAAAACTGGTGCAAAATACAAAGAAAGCGTGGGAGATAAGAATGAAAAAAATGTCCTGTATATCTTTATTTGTAATATTTAATGTTTTCCTACACAGTTGTGTTGCTTCAAAGAGAAGTAGTTATGGTACACACAATCTTCTTGCCATGGGCATAAAACTTTCAGGAGAAAAGATAAATAATCAAGATACAAAAGTCCATAGTTCATTTCTCTACCATCTTGTTCCTGAAAGGATTTCAGGGATTTCAGCTAACAGGGATAATTCTCACACTACAGGAACAATGATTAGGAGCTTCAAAAAAAGAATCATTCTTCTCAAAAGGCATTTAAAGATGTAAACTTCCTAGTTCATATGGACAAAATAGAATATGAAGAGAAAGAAGTGTTGGAAACGATACAGCTTAGTGAAAGAGATAAACCCAAGTGTGGAAGGAAATGGTGATTCAGTCAAAGGAGCCATGGAGAGAGAGTGTGGGGGAAGTGACCTAGGCAAATTGAAGCTATTGGAAGTTGACTCGAAGGGCTTTAGGAGAAGCAAGATGGAAGCCAAGAAGCCAGCAACCATCCTTGTCAAAGTTGGGGGAAATGATACCCTGAATTAGGGCAGCAGCAGTGGAATCCATGTGAGAAGTGTTACAAAAATACAATTAATAAGACTTGGCCACTCACTGAATTTAGGGATTGGAGGAGTTGGTGGAGTCCACAATGACTATGAGACTTCAAGCCAAGCCAACTGGAGGAATGATAAAAACATTACAAGAAATGGCCCACTTTCAGTCTTGCTCTTAAAATAGAATGACAGCAATTTATTTTCCACCTACAAGTTTTCTGTTAGAGCAATATAAGTAGACCAAAAAGTAAAGAAGGAAAATTTTTAAAATTCAAAAATTTATACCAAATAAGTATATCCAATGAAAGTACAAAGTACAATGCATATGTCTCTAAAAAGTATTCTGGCCTAGAATAAACGTCTATCATTTCTTATCTTCAAAGGGTGAACAAAATCAAAACACAAAACTTCCCCAAAAGTATCTGAATTTACACAGGTCATCTCACATCAAGTTTATATGTATCTTAGATCACTTTCTTTTCATGTAGTTCTCTAAGAAGTACTTTTTGCTTCAAGTGGTAGTTGAGTTGAATTCTGACTACCATTTGAGTTTTCTTTTTAATGAAGTTCATTATTTTCGTAGAAACAATATAAATCTCTATATAAATTATTATCTAAAGTGGTACCATTTTAGAATGTTTGGGGAAAATGTTTGACTAATAATTCTCAGGAGCACCAAGGTGGCTCAGTCAGTTAAGCATTCAACTCTTCATTTCTGCTCAGATCATGATCTCACAGTTCATGGGATCGAGCTCCCACATCCCTGCTTGGGATTCTCTCTCTCTCCCTCTCTCCCTGACCCTTCCCAGCTTGTGCTCTCTCTCTGTCTCTGTCTCTCTCTTTCAAAATAAATAAATAAACTTGTAAAAAAACAATTCTCACATAGAAGGGACTTATACCACTACTCAGATGTGTGAAGAAAATAACAGTTTCCTTATTTTCTTTATCCAGCCTAATCTTTTCCATGTATTTTTTCTTGAGATATAATTCACATGCCATATCCCTTTAGATGTGTAAAATGGAGTGGTTTTTAGTATATTCACAGAGTTGTACAACCATCACCACTATCTAAATTCCAAAGCATTTCTATTGCCCCAGAAAGAAACATCAGGACCCCTAGCAGTCACTCCCCACTTTCCATCCCCCCATAGCCCCTGGCAACCTCTAATCTACTTTCTGTCTCTATACATTTGTCTATTTTATTTTTTAAGTTTATTTATTTATTGTCTATTTTATTTTTGAAGTTTATTTATTTATTTCTTTTGAGAGAGAGAGAGAAAGTGGGGGAGGGGCAGAGAAAGAGGTAGAGAATCCCAAGCAGGCGCCACACTGCCAGTAAGATGAACTCAGCTGAAATCAAGAGTCAGATGCTTAACCGACCGAGCCACCCAGGCACCCCAACTTTGCCTGTCTTACATATTTCATGCCAACTGAATCATATACTATATAACTAACCAAACTGCCTCTATGAACTCCAACTCTGTTGGGTGGCAGTAAAATTTACTTAGGCTCAAATTTAGCAATCAATAATATATCAGATGATTCTAGTTGAAGACCATTTAATTTTGGAAGACTCAGAAAGCTTACAGTACACTCACTAACAGATTTTTTTCTTCCTTTCCTTCCTCCTTCCCAGGCTGATCTTGGCACAGAGGAAAGCTTATGAGTCCCCTGAGCAATGGTGGGAGAGTGGGCTGCTCTCCTCTCCTGGCCTCTTCAGGGCGGTGGCCTGACAATGTTGGGCTCTGGATCAGTGCCCCTCAGGACAACTGACCCCAACAGGATTTTTGGCAGATGAGAGTTACTCTTGCTGCTGACACCTGAGCCCTAAACTGCCCCATGCCAATCCAAACCACTGCCCATGACAGCCTCCTCTCGCCAACCCCAGGCTTCTGCCAGCTCACAATCCTCTCAGCACCTCTGTGTCTACTCTGAGGGTGAACCTGGGCTTTTTTTCTCCCACTGTACACCCTGCATCTGTCACAGACTCCAACATAAGTAAACATTCAACAATATTTTTTGAATGGGTGAATAAATCCCTCAAAATTCAGCCAAAAGAGTATCTCTTCTATAAACCTTTCCTCAAAACACTGACCCTTCCTCACCCTCCACCTCTTGCTCTGTGCTCCCATGCTGGAGCTGTGGTCTGAACCAGGCAACTTGGTTCATTTAGAATCAGGGCTTATAACCTTCCGCAGAAGGAATTAAAGGCAGAGAGAATCACATTTGCGAAATCACCTGCAGAAGGATGGTTAGGTGAATAGGGGCCATGAGGGCTGAGAGTATGAGCTTCATCCCAAAGGCAAGGACAAGCCCGGGTTCTTCACATATGTGTATTTCAGCTCTTCAGCAGGATTGAAATCTCTTCAGCAGAAACTCAAATTTTTCTCCACTGATGACTGGTTGATCCCCTGATGCCAGATACTTATGGATGGTTTCGGACACAATTTACAGACCACAGACTAAATAAATCTAAGCACTTTTGAGTTAAAACAGAAAATGTGAAGTAGTGGTACTACACGGAAACGTTCAGATTTTGTACTGTGTATTGAAGTGAAAAAAACTAATATTAAACCCTGACCATTCTGTTTACATCAAAGTTCCATGTGTTTCTTTCAAAGCCATTTCAGGATTCTACACACATATCACTCCCTTAGGGGAAGTTGACAGGAAAGAAAGGAGAGCAAGGCAGGCATTCTCCCTATTAAGTCAGTGGAAAAGATTTTCAGAGCAGTCTCCGCACAGCCAGAAGAGCTGTTGATCAGCTGTAGAGAGATGGGGAGCAAAGACAAGGCTTTGAGAACCACTGGAATCCCAACAGAGGCCCTCAGTGCAGCGGTTGTGAACACTGGTCCTCAACCAAGCTTTCTGGATTCAGACCACAGTTCCAACATTTACTACAACTTTTGGACAAGTTATTCATGCCCTCTTTCCTTGTAAGTTGAGATGATAATAGTACCTATCTACTGGGGCAGTGCTGAGCATGAAATGAGTTGATATAGTGTAGAGGACATTTGAAAAGTGCCCCGCCGGCATCCTCAGCACCATCCTGTGCTACTCTAACCTCTTAATGTGGTTCTTGACTAAAGATGAAATGCCCATCCTACTTCCACTATACCTCCCTTTCTTTTCTTTTATTTATTTTTATTATTTTTTTTTTTAATGAGAGAGAGCATGCGAGTGGGGAAGAGAAGAAGAGAGAAAGCAAGAAAGAGAATCCTAAGCAAGCTCCATGCTCAGCACAGAGCCCAGTATGGGCTCAATCCCACGACTCTGGGATCATGACTTGAGCTAAAATCAAGAACCGGACGCTAAACTGACTGAGCCACCCAGGTGCCCCTAGACCTCCTTTTCAAAAAGCAGCATTTCACAGCCTTGTATTTCATCCCGTTAACTATTTCTTTTATACTATAATTATGAAATGAAGGACCCAATACCCACTCATATATTAGTGTTAGAAAGATGCCTTTATTCTGTCTTTGCATAATGCTTTCCTAAACCCCAGCCCAATCGACAACATCCTGCTCTAGAGGAGCACCACGAGAATGGAATAAATCCCCCGAAACGAAGAGTCAAGAGAGGTGAATGTGAATCAAAGACCTCCTGGTTTCCCTTTGCTGGTCTGTGACACTCTAGCCTCTGACCCAAAGATGAGAGAATCCTGTTCAGAAAATGGATACAAACCCTGCAGAGATTTGGCTCCCGTTAAGCAAATGCTTCTTTGAGAAAGAAAAGACTATGTCATTTTACAATCCTATCAAGTTATACAACCCTGATTTCTGGAAATGAATTTGTCATTGAAAGCATGAGGCAAACACCTTTTTAAATTATTTCAAGCAATCCGTGGAAGCCCAATGCCAGCCGACCCTCTCAAAGGCCTCATTGTGAGCTTTTGTGCTCTAAGGCTGTTAATTGCTGGCCTCCTTCCACCCTCCTCCTGCAAACACAACACCATATTTGTCTCTCAGCTGTCACTATTTGTTAGGGGCCTATAAACAGAGAAGATTCCTTCTTAGCAACCACTATGAACAAGTAGAACCCTACCTTCCCCTCCCCCCCCCCAAAACCAGCCTGAAATGAGGAAAAAAGGGAAAAGGAACCTTACAGAGTTACTTGTGAAAGTCAAAATGACAAACCAACGTGGAAAGTTTCCAAACTGCTGGCTGCCTTTGGCTCGGGGGGGAAAAAAGAAAAAACCATCGAGAAGCTTTCAGAAGCCAGCTGCCAGCAGATTAAAAGGCGACTAGAAATGACCTCACCACCATTTGCAGACGTCTGGTCACACGGATATCTGCAAGATAACCAAGAATAATCCAGTTACGCGGCTCGATTTTATTTCCTTGGAGAATGCTTTGGGCTTCATCTTGCTATTTTTAGTCTTCAGCGTCAGACGCCATGGGAAGCCATTGCCAAGGCAGCTCAAGGATTACAAGTTCATCCAGAACAGGTAAAAGTTCTGGAAGCCAAAATCATCAAAAAAGCAGCTGAAGAACAAAGCATTCAGGAGATTCTGGAAAGGAGGGGCAGTGGGAAGACAGTCTTCTGTGAGGACAGCTGCAGAGCAATCTCTGATGGCCGTTACAGTTTGGACAACTACAGAAAATCATATTTATAAAGAAAGCATGAACCTTGACCTCAAAAAAGAATACTGCAGAGGATCTGTGGGAGCACCCCTGGCCATTTAAGCTTTCAGGAAGTTTAAAATCTTTCTGGAGTTAAATCAGTTCACTCTTGCCAGCCAGGGAACAGCCAGTTTAGAAAACAGGACTTGTAGGCATGGAAACAGCAGGCATCTTGGTAATGAAACTCATTACAGGGTTTACTGGAGAAAAACTGTGGACAATCCTCAAGAGGGAAGGACAGATTTGGTCCAGAGAGTATGTGAGGCCAGATAGTATGATATCTACAATGAGGATAACAAAAATATGCTGTTTCAGTAACTGAGTGGAAAGAATTAAACTTTTGGAAGCCATGATCTTTCAAAGGCTGCCTGTCTGCAAGTATCAGTATAGATAATAATCAAAACAGTAAAAGTAAAAGACAGCCAGATGAAATTTTTTGCAATCCTATATTCCCATTATGCCATTGAAGACATATGACAATTAAGAGATTGTTCAGAACTGAGCTCCCAAAATGATTGCTTCAAAACTGGAAAATATGAAAGTATTGCAAATGAAAAGCCTTCACTGAATGCCAGTTTTCACACCACTTCATTCTGATCTTCATAATAGCCCTTTGATAACAGTGTTAACTGCTGTATTACAGATGAGGAAACTGAGGCCCAGAGGAGTTGAGATTTGTTAGCCACAGAGCCAGGCTTCTGACCTCATGCCAGGACTTGTTCTCCCCTCCCCCATTGTCCATCTTGTACAGGCTGTGATTTAGGTAAGAATGCAGCGACACATCCAGGCATAAGAGCTCCATATGATACTGGTTCCCCCCCACCAAAAATGCCACTGCAGGAGAAGGCAGAGGTTTTGGTGAGTATTTTTAAGGTAAAAATAGGAAACTTTATTGTAGATCACTTTAATATTTTTAAAAAGCTCTGGGGCACCTGGATGGCTGACTTAGTTAAGTGTCCAACTTTGGCTCAGGTCATGAGCTCATGGTTTGGGAGTTCAAGCCCCTGAGTCTCATGGCTGAGAGCCTGGAGACTGCTTGAGATTCTGTGTCTCCCTCTCTCTCAGCCCCCTTCCCCACTTGTGCCCTCTCTTTCTCTCTCTCTATCTCTCTCTCTCTCTCAAAGATAAATAAACATTAAAAAAAAAATTAAATCTCTTTTCCTTGGTGACAAATTTTTTCCTTCTGTTTTCCTCTCCTTCCTCTTTTCTCCTTTCTCTCTCCACTTTTACACATTCACCTTACACTGGAGCCCCACACATTCCTATATATCATCACTATCTAGGGGACCCCATGTGAACTCAAGACCCCCTAAAGTACTCACTATGGCCAGACGGTACTTCAGTGACCACCCCACCTAGGTCCTCTTCTCGCCTAGGATTTCCATCCTTTACCCCACTCCAGTTGCTCTGTGTACTGGTAACTGAATAGTAAGGCAGAAATGGACTGCATCAAGGCCTACAGAGCAAACTGAAGAATGTGTCACGGCTGCTGCCAACTTCTTATGACCTTTGGTCTCCTAGGAGGCCAAGCTAACACGACTGAAGGAACAGTAGAAAGTGGAAAACTAAGAAAGCGTACTAGAGATTAATTGATGTGATGTGTCTCAGTTTGGCGGCCCAGACTTTGAAGTCTATGGATAGAGCTATGGTTTGAGGACATACATCATTGTGACCACATATAACTGGAACTACTGTTGAAATCACCATATTCCAACCTATTTCCTCCTTTCCCACGTAGAGTTTTTAATCACTGTTTTTTCTTCTCCATTCCTCCCAGTTGTAATTTAGAGAGTTAAGAAATAAAAAGTTCTTTATGTCAGAATACTAAAAGTGGTGCCTTTTGTTAATCCCAGCTACAATGGGTTACAGGGTCCCCTGGTGACTTAAAGAATATGAATTTTCTTTCCTAAGTATCCAATTTAATACAACATAAGAAAATAAAAGGAAGAGGAAGATCCCAAAACTTCTTCAGTCACTAAAAAACAAAAATTCTCCAGGATTATTTATTATACACATAATAGTGTATGTTTGTAACTATTAACTTACACGAAGTTACACTTTAAGAAAATGCATATATACCAAGTGTTGTCAAGGATGTGGGGCAACTGGAACTTTCATACACTGTTGGTAGGAATGCAAAATGGTACAACCACTTAGAAAGACTATTTGGTAGTCTCTCAAAAAGTTCAATATACATCTTCCACAGGATTCAGTCAGTCCAGTCATAGGTATTCACCCAAAAGAAATGAAAACATAAGTTCACACAAAGAGTTATCACAAATGTTCACAGCAGCATAACCCAAAACTGAAACAACCCAAATATCCATCAAAAGGTATGGATAAACAAACTGTGGACTATCCATATGATAGAATACTGCTTAGCATAAAAAAATACAAAGCCAGGGGAGGGAACTGGGTCAACAACTAAGACAACAACAGAGGTGAATTTTATGCTGAATGAAAGAGCCAGACAAAAGAGTTCATACTGCAATACCATTTACAAATCCTAGAAAATGTAAACTAAATCCATAGTGACAAAAGCAGATGAGTGGTTGCCTGTAGCTAGGGAGGGATGCTGCTAAGTGTCCTACATTACATGACAGCCTCTCCACAATAAAAAGTACTGGGTCCAAGTATCAATAGTGCTGAGATTAAGAAAAATGATCTAGTCTGATCAACAAAAAAAGAGAGAAGATGCAAATTACTAAAACCAGGAATGTTAAAGGAGACATCACTACCAACCATACAGAAGTTTAAAAAGAATTGTAAAGGCATACTATGAACAACTTTATGCTAACAAGTTAGGCAATTTAGATAAACTAAGATTTATAGAAAGACACAAAGTGATAAAACTGACTGAATGAGAAAGAGAAAACAAGAATAGACAAGAATTTGAATTACTAAATGAAAATCTTTCTTCTTCAAAGAAAAGCCTTGGTCCAGATGTCTTTATCGGTAAATTCTATAAAACATTTAAATGACAAGTAATACCAATCCTTCAAAAACTCTTTCATAAAATATGAGAGAAAAAGTCCCAACTAATTCCATGAGGCTAGTATTATCTTAATACTAAATCCAGACAAAGACATCACAAAAAAACCACTTACCAATATTCTTCATGAGTCCAGATGTAAAAACCCTCAACAAAACATTAGCAAAATGAATCCAGCAACATATAAAAAGGATTATATACCATGACCAAGCAGGATTTCTCTCAGGAATATAAAGTTGACTTAGTATATGTGCTGCTGAAGCGAGCACTAAAGTTGACTTAACATAGAGAAATCAATCATTAAAAAACCATCTTGATAGAATAATATGAATACAGTACAGGAACTACATGATCATCTCAATACATGCAAAAAAGCATTTGATAACATCCATTTATGATAAAATGTCTCAGTAACTAGAATGAAAAGAATTTATTCAACTTGATAAAGGGATCCTATAAAAACTCTGCAGCCAGAATTATACTTACTGGTGAAATTCTTAATGTTTTCCCCTCTAAAATTGGGGGGAAAACTATATATTGTATGATTGCATTTACATAAAATGTCCAGAAAAAAGTAAATCTACAGAGAGAGGGGAAAAAAGATATTGACAGACTAATACTATTTTGATAAATATAGCTTTCCTTCCTAGAGCAATCTGGCAGCTTCTGGCTAAGCTCTTCTCTGGCCCCAGGATGGTTATATTTTTCCGGCAACTCTTCTCCTGCTCTGAAGAGCAGACACTGGCAAACAATACCTCAGCATGCAGAGGGGTTATGTGGCTACCTCAGAACCAGAAGGGTTCTGCATCAGGAGCAGAGGACAGAAAAACTGAAGAAAGTGCTTTTAAAGACCAAGAACCTGAATTTCATCACTCAGAGGAACAAGTCTATGCCTAAGGAGACAATGAGTAAATATTTTAGGAAGAAATGTCACCCCAACATGAAGATATCACCCTAGAGTCAGGAAAAAGACAGAACCCTGACTCTAATAGCTGTGCTTTGGAGAAAATTTTCTCTGTCATCACTTGATAAACAAACCACACAAAGCCACTAGGCAATCGTAGATGTCTTCAACATAGAAAGAGAAATAAATGGAATCTGGTCAGAGAATTCCTGAGAGCAGAAACACTATCACCTGCAAACAAGTGACACTATATTTAGACTGATGTGAGCAGAGTCATTATCAAGTGGATACAACTCAAATCCCTTTGTTACCCTCACATAATGTAGAGCATGGCAAGAGCTGGAGTCCTGCAGACCGCTGGTGGAGGAAATAGATGTCACCTTCTATCAACACAACTATCTGCATTTTAGTCATTGAGGTTGTTGAGTGCTGCCTTTCCCCACGTATCACTTTGTAACCACACTCCTACAAAGAGGCAGAGGACTAGAAGAAAAAAGGGCTAGGAGCCTGACCCTTTCTGTTTAAGGGCCAAAGACTTTAAAATATATCTAATGAACTAGTATGAGCCTATGAGAGATAAAGAACAGAAAAAGACAAGAGAGACATTTATCATGATGATGAGGTCAGGCTTCTAGAGGATGGACCCAGACACAATAGCTGGGCATAGGTGGAAGAATTGCCAATCCTGAGACAAGTGTGCAAACTGATGCTAGCACCACATGCTCTGGTCACTCTGTCACAGTGTATGTGCTAAAAGGCAAATAGATTTACACGGTAATGGAAAGAGATGCGCCACCAAAAGCAATTAGGTTTGGGACCCGGGAGTTTTGCTGTGATTGTTTGTGGCCGAACATGAGCATGAGGGACCACTGAGAAAAGAAAGTCCATTCAGTGTCCTTGGCCACCCGCAGGGAGGCAGAGACACTGGTGACCAGGGAGACCTGAAGGTGCAAGGCCAGATGTGAGCACTTCTGGCTCCGAGGCTCTATCTTCCCAGAAACCCTGTGGGCCTCCCTGTCATGCAGCTGTATCACCTAAGTAGCACTATCCCACTAAGAGGAAAACAGAAGCAGGTGTGCTCTAATCACCTGTATCTGGGCTGCCTTCATGTTGAAAGGCAGAGATCCCAAAAGAGCAAATTGGGCAGATTGGTCCTACTGTGCTGAGTGTTAGTGTCTGAGAGAAAGAGACCCAGGCCTATTGGAAAATAAGTAACACTGGAAAATGTGGAGCCTGTCCTGTTCCATGATCTACCAATGACAGAGGGCTGCTGCCATTTCTGTCTAGTTGGCTCCTTCCTACAGCACATTACTGCCAACAAGGAAAGAAGGGTCCCAAGGCACCCCAAACCAGGGAACAAAGGGACAGTCATTTCTGTGCTTAGCATCAATACTGACTTCGCAAGGAATCTTGTGTAAGTGAAAAGTCACATATATCAATTAATTTTTAATACTGCATACTTGGAGTTTATGACTTTATTCTTGACTTATTCACAAGTACATTCTGTGCTTAGCTGGCCAAGTGGGGGGAAAAAGGAATGTATGTACTTTCCAGCTTGGAAAGGAATGTGTACTTTGTGCACATTTGTCTTATTTATCATGTTTGCTCAGTGTTAAGCTTTTTGCTAGAAACTGTAAGATGGGTTTAAATAAAGTAAAAAGGAAATTGGGCTCCATCAGTCAATACACTAAAACGTAACCAAAATTAAATGTCATAAGGTTATGATATTTCATCACTTATAATTAATATTATCTGTGTGGGCCCCTTCTGAGAAAACATGTGTATAACGTTTAATTTCCTACAAAAAAAAAAATTCATCTTCTGGCTTCCCCACAAATTGAAAAATTACGTAGTGAGTGAGGAAAAAGAGCAAACTGTTGTACTCTCACTGGCTAATTTTGAAGTGACATTTATTATAGAAAAATATTCTTCCATCTAACTAGTCAGAAAATTAATTGCTTTTGGAGATTTCTACTTTTCTTAAAGAAAAAATGTCTGACTTGAGACTAGTTATAGTTTAAAGCCATATAATTGTGCTGTCACTCAAATCAAAATTTAGTGCTAATATACACATCGGAATAATTAAAAGAAAATGTCTTTCTTTTTCTTTTTCACTAGAAGTGTTCAGATCAGAAAAGATAGTTTTTGTTATGTTTCCCTCCTCTGTGTCTTAAATTGGGTCTTTCGATTCATTGAAGGAATTACAGCATTTAGCAAGGAGAGACCCAGAGTTTGCACAAAGAGCCCAGGGAGCAGGAATAGAGCTCAAGAACTGAAAGATTCTGGTGCTACCATGGACCTGGGCATGGTGGGCAGAATTCTAAGACGGTCCCCAAGATTCCCACATTGATGTACACCCACTGTGTAACCCCTCCCCTTGGATGTGGAGACTCTGTGAGGACGACAGGGTGGTTGTTCCTTGATTATGTTGTTCTAGAAGACACCACAGTAGAAAACTGGAATGAGATACCCTCTTGGCCTTGAGCGGAGGACGAAACTCAGCCATGGTTGGACTTCTGACCCACAGAAATTGTGAGATAATAACCTTGTCTGTCTTAAGCCACTAAGTTTGTGGTCATCTGTTATTCAGCCATAGAAAATTAATACACTGGGTTACCTTCTTGCCCTTCAGGGATAAAAATGTGACAATTCCCACCATTCTGGTGATAAACAGTTCACATCCCCACTTCTCTGCCTTTTGGTTCCTCATACTCATGGCTCCCTCATGGTTTCTTCAGGAACCTCCTGCTTCATGTCTCTGCTATTTCTATTTATGTTCCCACTAATAAGGGAATGCCTTTCTCTGCTTCACTGAAGCTGGGCAGACAAATAGATGTCCTTGTAAGCAACTTACCTTGGTAAAGTACCTTTGTGATGCCAACTAATCCCCACAAAAACCTTTTGAGGTAAGTACCATTATTCTTAGTTTCGTAATAAATTGAGGAGTTACGTAACTTGAGTGAGGAAGCCAGCCTCAAACCCAAGACACCCTGCATTGTGTCTTTCACTCTTTTCTCCTCTTCCGCATGGCTGCTAGCTTAAAATAACAGGAGGTTCTTGTGAATGCCACATAGACAGTGAAAACTCTACCCTAGAGAGTGCTGATAATATATATTCAGTCCTTTCCTCCTGAGACAAACCAAGGATAAACCACTATGAAGCCATCACCAGCTTCCCTAATTATGTCATTCTTGTTTCCCCAAGTAAAACCTGAATCCATAAGACTTGAGGGCAGACATTTGCTGGTTCTATGACCTTGGGCAAATTAGTAACCTCTATGAGCTTTAGTTTTCAGCTGCTAAATGGAGATACAGCAGTAAGCTGTAACTTACTCCTAGGGATGCCATGTAGAAGCTCACAAAATGGCAGTGGTGGTGGTGGTGGCACTGGTTATTCATCAAGGGCAACTACCATGTCTTTTAACTCTATATATTGACAATGGTGCAGCCTCTATGTAGGACTCAGATGAATATGTTACTTAGTTAAATCACAGACGAATCTAAATAGATGTCCATACTAATGGCAGATTTTCCTAAAGGACTGGCTCTTTTTTCTTATAGGAAATAATTTTTGAAGAATTGAAAAGCTTCAGAAGTCCCTGCGGGCTTACTAGGAATGGGTTTATTCAAGACAAATGACATTCATGCTTTTTGGAACTCTGAATGGGCCAGATCATCACTGGAAGAAAATTTCCAGAAGGTTCAGCATCATATGTAAACTCCATAGAATGAACCTGTAGAAAAAAGGGTTAAAACAAGAGCAGGGACTTCACGGTTTTGCATAAACTCAGGACTTCCCTGAGTTAGTAGTTATCTTATCATGTCCTTCTTTCCTCAAAAGTAAAATGAGGATGTTAATGATGTTTTCACGGTGTTGTGGAGAGCATTAAATGAGTTCATATACACCCACAATACTTAGAACAATGTCTGCAATGTGATAAGCACTCGGTAAATTTTACAGTTTGTATATTCAACCCAAGTTGTTGAGTTCCTACTATATACCAGCCACTGTGCTAAGCACTGTAAATATGAATGGTGAGAAAGGAAGAAGAAAAAGATTAATGTTTATTGAGCCTTTGTGAACGAATCACTCTGGCAGATGTTTTACATACATGATCTTGGTTTTTAATGAGTAACCTTATTAGGTAGATATTATTTGCCCTATTTTATAAATGAAGAACATAAGTAAAGACAGATTAACCATGTTTCTGAAGTTCACAGGGCTAGTAAGTGGTAAAACAGGGATTTGAAGCCAAGACTAGGCTCAATCTTGCTTTTGCTATAAATAAAACACAATCCCTGTCCTTAAAGAATGAACCATCTACAGAGGAAATCCGCATGTAAATGGCCAACTATGATAAGGTAAGTGCCAAAGTTGACTTGTACACAAAAGGGAGATATTTACCTACAAGAGTGAGGAATTCCTCTGGGTACAAGAGAAGTGACATGAGAAGGATGAATAAGATTTCTCCAGGAGAACAAGACCATTTGGCAGTGGGGGTGGGGGTTGGATGGAAGGGGATGAGAGGGAAATAGTCACAGATTCAGAGGCACAGAAAATGCCTAAGGCATTAGTGGATGCAAAGAAAATGACCAAGAATGCTATCCCATGAATGGGAACTTGGGTGGGAGTTCAGCCTCTTTCCCACACAATTTTTCTCCAGCAGCCCAAACCTAGGTCTACTGCACACCTAGGCTTCATGGCATCTTTAAAGTACCTCTGCTTCTCTCCTTATTCAATGGGCCCACTGCAGCTTTTGTGACTGCATTTATTCTGTTCTCATTGTGTCTGGATTGTTCTACAATAGTTTCTATAGCCTTCTCCATCAGTTTCATCTGCTTAAGATTTTTTTTCATCAGTTCCATTTGCTTAAGAACATATATTTTCCAAGGTTCTTAGCCTTGCCTCCATTCTAGGCAAAATTAATCCTTCTGCATTGTCAACAGGCTACTTTCTATAGACCTCTTTAGAAGCATTATGTTATATGGCTGTTTATGTGCCTCTTTTCCCTAATGTGACTTCCTTAGGGCATCAGTCCTTTTCATCCCCAATGTCTAGACCAGTGCCAAGCACATAAACATTTGATAAATAAATCAACAAGTGAATGATAACCCAGAGGCCCTTGCAAAATGGTTAAGAGCCTCCATCAGATGGGTCCACCCAACCTATCCAATGTTTCCTTCTAACAACTTTAACAAAAAAACTTTAGGTTGGTCTTATCTTTACTCAGTCTTTCTCCCACCACTTCAAACATTATCCAAGCTCTTCACTGCCTCTTCCTTTACCTTTAACCCATACAGGATACTTTTTTCTACCTACATAGTTTTGCTAATGTTTAACAGCCTACAAAGCTAAATTCTCTCTTTTCTGCCAACTAAGATCAAACATTTTCTTTATCATGTGCAGAAAATTCAGGTATCCTTCCCTATTTCCTACTCCTGTAATTTTTCTTCAGAATTGTCTTTAACTTTTGAAACTGCTAACCCCCATTCTATCTGTGTATTACCCTCAAGTGATGTTATACAATCATATCTTGTCTTCTCAAAGTCAGGGAATGTCATTTCTAGTTTCACTTTTATCTGTCATTACACGATGTTAGACACACAGAAGTTTATTCAACAAATAAGTGAGAAGCTGGTAGATTCGTAATAGCTACTTAAGGGCTTTTCTAATACAATATTATCCAGAATATTTCTAGTAGTAATAGTAAATTACTGTTTCTATTATCAATACCACTAAGTATGCCATATAGACAGGGAGTTTTATGAGAGAGCAGGCTAATATTCCTCTGGTAAGAGAACTGAGATGTAACTGATCTATGCCATGTATAAGGATTTTCAAGGGATATGATGTAACATGCCTAGATCCAAGGCTGTACCATTGTTCCATGACTGGATTTTGCTGGCTTGAGAACTCAAAGTTTGAACCTTTAGCACACAGGGTTCGAATCTATAGGTTTCATCTACACTCCTGGGTCCACCTCATGAGGTACACGTACTGCAGCCCTAATCGTGATCCCTGTAGCTCTGGCAGACAGCCACACTGTTCTCATCCAAACCTTCTGATCTGGAATGAGTTGACCCATCTTTGCCAGAACAGGCTTTAGCCCTAAACCAAATAGGGCAGCTGTTTGCCAAACTCGGAGATGACGTTTGATTCTAAAGATCAACATGGAGCCGAGCCACTGAGGAGTAAACGACAGAATGGAAAGTAATGATGCTCAATTTCCAGAGTTAACAGCCATCATGTGTTTTTGAAGAATCTATCCAGTTGGCTCTGGCCTTTAGGGCTTCAATAAAACTCATCCTCATTATATTCCTTTTACATTTGTGGAAAGAACGCAAATGGAATGTCTGCTTGTACAAAGCTTCTCTTACTGCAAAAGTAAGCTGGACATCTTGAAATAAAGGGAATTTAAAAAATATAGTAACATAAATGGGAAGAAAGATGGAAAGAAAACCGAAAGGAAAGGAGTGTTTTACAATTCTCCTTTCTCAGTGATTTGTTGGTTTCCTCTTAACACCTAACACTTCAAAACATCAGAATTTAAGCTGGCCCAAACTAGTTAAATCTCATTCTCAGGTTGAAGACTGCCACACTGGCCCTGCCCCTACAATTCTGGAGGGACCTCCAACTTCCCTTGAATTCTTCTCTAATTCTCCTCTACCTCACCAGGGGTATTTCCCATGTGCTCCACTGTGCCTTCTTGCCTGGCCCGGCTCCTATGACTGTTCACACTAAAAGTGGAGCATATGCCAATGACACATGATGAAGTCAAAATCACCAGAGCCCAGAGAAGCTGCTGTCACTTCTATCTATGCCCACTGAAGTCACTGACCCCGAGAACAGTTCCCAGGGGAGTGGGCAATGGAACTACACCACTGGGCTCCCTCCCAGAGGCAATAATATTGCTGCTAATCTCTACTTACGTTCCAGGGCCACCAAAACCAGAAGCTAGCCATGCCCAGTGTTGGGGGTGCTAATGGCTAAGGAAGTGGCCTTAGTGACACCAGTCACTAGCACTAGAGTTAACTAGCAGTGTGTGTGCTTAAATTGCATAGATATTTTCATGAAATCACTTTTTCCCATAGGCTTTAGATCCATTGAAATGACCAATCTGGAATGATAACCACTGGATATACCTCTCCCCTTTTAAAGTGGTCCATGGACTTTCAGCAGCTTTTGAGTATTTACCCAGCCTCTTACTCTCTCTTTCCTTAGGATCGATTTCTTCAGAAGGGGTCACTCCTGTAACTTCACTCCATTTAAATATCCACTTCATACCCAGTGGGCTCACAAGCCCTTCATTCATCCTTGCCCAGATAATCTTGAATTTCAGAGCATGCCTGCTGTAAATATGTGCTTTCTTTTATTGAGAGTATTTACTTCCAACACAATGAGAACTGGTCTTATCTTGATTCATGCCATGTGGTAGAGAAACCTAGAAAAATTCAAACTTGAATGCAAAAAGCATAGGCTACCAGCTCTAGTTGGCTTTGCTTTTCTTTGTTTTCTTTGTTTGTGTCCCTAGAAGTAGCCACATGATCTTCTTTAAATAAAGTAAAATCTGTGTCCTAATCCTGAGAGACAGCCCATTAAAACCTTAATAGAAGATGGTACAGAAACCTAACATCAGTAAAAGAAGTTCCCTGCTCCTTACAATTCACTTAAAACTGCAGTCATTGGTTAAACTTGAATTTCCTAACTGGGTAGAACAATGTAAATATCTTAAAACTCTCTAGATGCTTCTGTGATAAAGACAACTTTTCTAGTTTGAGGGCCCCAGTGAAAGACTCCTAAGAAGATGTACCACTGAGAGCTCTGAATGCACTGGTTGCCACAGCTCTGGCCTCACCAGATCACAGCTGGAAGACCAGGCAATATTAAAGCTCCCAGACAGACTAATTCTGTGTCTTCTATTTTAAACTCCTTTGTAAAATGAAATCGGACATGCCTGCAATTCTAGGAATGCCTGCTAAGCCTCCCACCAACCTCTTGAGTCAATCACCATCTCATCCACCTTCAAAAAATATTTAACTAAAAAGATATCTTGCTTCCAATGAGGCCCTGTGCTATAGGTTGGGAGGGAGCCTAAATTTAACCAATAAGAGAGACAAGACAACATTTTCCTAGGACACAGGAGCATATTGCCACCAAATAGATTCACACATAGCATATGAAAGGCAGGCAGTCTTTACAGTCACTTCTCTGTGACGCCCATAGACACAAGTTTTTCTTTTTAATCTTGGCTTTTAAAAAATATCTTCCAGCAGGTAAAGGTACAACTTATTATTTATGTTTCACTTGCAATTGGCATAATGTTCAAGCTATTTTGCTTATATTTTTAGGCAGAACACTATCTTAAGGAATACATAACAAATATTTTTCAAAATTTTGAAACATCTCAAAATAGGTTTTAAATCATTTTGTAGTCTAACTTTCAGGAAATTTGTAACTTGTAGCAGGTCAATTTTCCACTTGGAGAATGGAAATTTTAAAAATGCAAATCAGGGGTGCCTGGGTGGCTCAGTGGGTGAAGACTCCAACTCTTGGTTTCAGCTCAGGTCATGATCTCATGGTTCATGAGTTCAAGCCCCATGTGCTACTTGCACAGAGCCTGCTTGGGATTCTTTGTCTCCATCTCTCTCTGCCCTTTCCCCACTCATGCTTTATCTCTCTATCTCTCTCTCACAAATATATTTTAAAAAATGCAAATCCAAGGATTCAGCTGCCATATTTACAAGCAGGCTTCAACCCATTTCATGTTCTTAGACCACAGCCATTAGCCCAGTCAACCACCAAAAGGATTCATGTCCCTAGTTACAGGGAAATTAGGTGAGAATATATGCACAGAGTATCAAAAACCCATAAGCATTGGTAGAAAATTTCCCAAAGTCCATGACCTCTTGACAGGCATTCATTTTTGCATCTGAAAGAATGTATAATTTAATACCTACCTTTTCCAATTTTCTGAGAAGAGAGATGACCCCAAGAACATTACATCCTTTCACTATCCCAGGAATGAAAAACACATACCAACTTCATGTCCCCAGCTGACTTTCAGACAATCAGCTCCAAGAAGATATCACTCCATGACTGTAGGAATTCAGAAAAACTTCAGAGAAGACTACAAATTCCAGTTGAGTATCACAGTCATGAACTTATCAAAACATGAAAGAACTCCAGTTGTCTTGCTGGACGTATTCTGTAAGTGAAGTTACATATGAATTATGGATCCAATTTTTTCCATGACTTAATTAAGCTGCTTTTTTTTATTGTGGTAAGAACACTTACTATGAGATCCATCCTCTCAGCAAATTTTTGAATGTACAATACACCATTGTTAAATTAAGTGTTTTATAGCAGATGCCTAGACCTTAATCATCTTATAAAACTAAAACTTTATACCCATGGAAGAATAGTATCTCATTTCCTCCACCCCACAGCCCGTGGCAATGGCCATTCTACTCTGTTTCTATGAGTTTGATTATTTTCAATACTTCATATAAGTGGAACTATGTCCTTCTATGACTGGTTTATTTCACGTAGCATAGTGTCCTCCAGGTTTATCCAAGTTGGCACATATGGTAGGATTTCCTTCATTTTAGAGTTGGAGGCTCAAGCAGCTGAGCCACCCAGGTGTCACTCCTTTTAAATAGCTGAATAATATTTTGGTGTGTGTATATACCACATTTCCTTTACCCATTCAGCTGTCAATAGCCATTTAGATTGTTTCCATAACTTGGCTATTGTGAATAATACTGCAGTGAACATGGAAGTGCATATATCTCTTTGAGATCGTGATTTCAATTTTTTTAGTTATAGACTCAGAAATGGGATTATGGGATCATATGGTAGTTCCATTTTTAATTTTTGGAGGAACCATCATCCTACTCTCCATAAAGGCTGCACCATTTTGCATTCTCACCAATAGTGCACAATGGTTCCAATTTCTCCATGTTCTCGCCAACACTTTTTTTTTTTTTTTTTTTTTTAGTAGTAGTCAACTATTTGATAGTAAGTTAACTTTTGATAGCAAGGAAGATTTGGAGACTTTCTTATGTTCTCTCTTTTATAAAGAAAGGTGCTCTAGCGGCCTTTCCTCAATTGCCTTCCAGAGAGTGAATGGGCTCTCTGGTATATTCTATCAGATCAGGATGCCATCTATATAATTGCACTTAACATTAATTACTTCCTTACCTCAAATGGAGTCGTATTTGGGGTTAGCACTTCAGTAACTTTTCTACTATAGCTGTGTATTCAAAAAACATTTATTAGGCACCTACTCTGGGTCAGACATTGTACCAGCCATGGAAAATGGAAAGCAGTTAAGATTGGCCTCACATTTAAGCTTAATGTCTTTAGAAGCCCTGTATTACATTACGTTACAATAGTATGAAATATAATGTGTATTTGGAATGCAGTGGCTTAATAATTATTAATTACTTAATAAGTGATTGCAGTATGGTTGGTATGTGCTAAGCTAGGAGAATGCACATGTTCTCCTACAGAAAACAGAAGAGAGGCACCCTGGAGAGTGGGGATGGTCAGGAAATACTTCCCAGAGAAAGTAATACTGGAGCTGAGATTTGAAGGCTCTGTGGAGTCGGCTAAATGAGCCATAAAGATGGAAACAAAAATAGCACCTGCATTATGATGAAGCTCATTAGAGAAACAGATTTGGTTTGTAGTCAAGTGAACTGGCTAACACATTATGCCCCCCAATCCCACTCTTGTCTTGGAACTGACAGCGCTCCAGGGGAAATTTGAGGTCTAGAGAATAGGATTACCATCTCACAATGGTCCTGACAGCAGAGAGAAGAAAAGGCACAGGGTCCCCAATCCTTAGAGTTTGTTAATAGAATATCTCCACCCAATTAAGAAATGTGGACCAGTGCCTTCAAATGCCATTATGGGAAAAGGAAGACTAAGGGATGGGGTAGGAAGACAAGAATAATAGAGAATCTCTCCTCATGAAAATAAGAAGGGTACAGACTATGAATTCCTCTCTACCACCATCTTAAGACCAAACCATCATCTCTCACTTGGATTACTGTACAAGCTACTTAACTAGTGTCCCTACTTTCACTACAATCCAAGCTCCACATAGTCACAATATTTTTTCATTGTAAACATACATAATGCTATGGACTGAATTGTATCTCCACGCCACACTTATATATTGAAGTGCTAACCCAAAATATGACTGTATTAGAGATAAGAAGTAATTTATGTTAAATGCGATTATGTAGGTGGGACCCTGATGTGATAAGATATACCAAAGATCCCACTCACTCTCTCTGGAAGGCAACTGAGGAAAGGCCACTTGAGCACATGTAGAGAAGGCAGCTATCTGCAACCCAAGGGCTGGGCACCAGACACCAGCCCTGTTGGAACCTTGATTTTAGATTTCCTAGTGTCCAGAACTGTGAGAAAATAAATTTCTGTTGTGTCAGGTCCACAACCCTGTCTGTGGTATTCTGTCATGCCACCCCAATTTTAATACGCATGGGATAAAACTTGGCACTTCAACCATTTCTAAGTATACAATCCAGTGGCATTGGGTACATTCACAATGTTGCGGAACCATCACCACTGTCTAGTTTCAGAATCTTTTCATCACCTCCAAAAGGAAATCCCATTAAATAGTCTCTCCCCAGTTTCCAAACCCCATGCCCCTGGCAACAATTATCTGCATTCTATCTCTATGGATTTGCCTATTCTGGACTTTCATATGAATGGAATCATAGAATATGCAAACTTTTGTGTCTGGTTTCTTTCACTCAGCATATTATTTTCAAGGTCCATCTGTATTGTAGCACTTATCAGTACTGTCTTCGTTTTTAATATAAAATAATATTCCATTGTATGTATATACCATATTTTGTTTATTCGTTCATTCATTCATTGGTAGACATCTCAGTTTTTTCTATCTTTTGGCTATTTAAATAGTGCTACTAGGAACATTCATGTTGAACATTCAATTGAACACCAATTTTCAATTATTTGGGGTGTATACTTAGGAGTACAATTGCTAAATCATAACATAATTCTGTGAATTAACTTACAGAGGAACCGTCTAACTGTTTTCCCCCAGTCGCTGCACCATTTTACATTTCCACCAGCAGTGTATGAGGTTTCCAATTTTTTTACATCCAGACAACAAGGGTTGTTTTAGAATATAATCTTTTAAAAATATAAACCTGATATCACTCCTCTGTTTAAAATAAAAATTAGAGGGGCGCCTAGGTGGCTTAGTCGGTTAAGCGTCCGACTTTCGCTCAGGTCGTGATCTCGCAGTTCATGGGTTTGAGCCCCGCGTCGGGCTCTGTGCTGACTGCCGGCTCAGAGCCTGGAGCCTATTTCAGTCTGTGTCTCTCTCCCTCCTTCTCTGCCCCTCCCCTGCCCACGCTGTCTCTCTCTCTCTCTCTCTCTCCTAGAAATAAATAAAAATATAAAATTTAAAAAATAATTAAAAAAATAAAATAAAATAAAAATTATACTCTCCATCATGGCCTACAATGTCGAACACTATTTTGTGTTTGCCCACCTCTTCTCCCTCATCTCTTGTCACTTTCTCCCTCAACCTCTGAACTATAGCCACTTTGGGCTTCTTAGTATCACTTGAAAATGCCAAGGCCATTCTCAACTCAGGACCTATACACATGTTGTTCCCTAGAGCTGATGGCTGTTCTTGCCCAGCAAAGATCTGTGTTCAAAGAGCCCTCCTCAGGAGAACTCTCCCAGAGAACAGCATGTGAAGAAGTTCCCATGTTCATATATACCCTTTGGTACTTGCTATCTCATTACTTTGCTATCTTACTGTCTTCATAACTTTCAAAACCGTCTGCAATTCATTGTCTGTTTTATACTGTCTTCTCTCAATAGAATGTGAGTTTCATTAGGGCAGGATCTTTGTCTTTCATGTTCATGTTTATTGCTGTGTGCCTAGTAAGTGTCATGGTGCCTGGTACAGAATAAACATGCAACAAATGTTTGTTGAATCAATTATTTGATCTGTGAATGAATAGATGAATTCTAAGCCAAAGAGGCATCATTGTCAAAGACTTATCAACCCTAAGCAGTTCAGTGAGTTCTGCTAGCCATAGGAAGTGTAACTTGGTTGCAGAGAGTGTGTCTGGTCGGGGGCATGGAAGTTGAGGACAAGGCTCTGGTTTGAGGCAGAGCATCTAGGCCCTGTGGGCTAAGCTAAGGAGTCTGATATTTATCCTGGAAGCTACTGGGGAAGTCACTGTTCCTTCACTGTTTGAAGGAATTTCAAACAGATAAATAAAGAGACATGATTATTCTTACATTTTGGAAAAGATCACTTTAGCAGCAGTGTGCAGAGGAATTGGAGGTTATAAAACTAAGGACAAGGAAAGAAGTGAGGAGAGCTTGCTAGTCATCCCAGGAGGAATGTGAGGTGCCTGAAGTACAGAACTAGACCTGGAGACAAGGGATTTGATACGAGAGCTAGTAATGTACTGAGGTGATCCATGAGATGTGGTAAGCAGTCATATATTAGGGGTACTAGAGGGCAGGAGTGGAAGACAACACTCAGATTTGAGCCTTCAATAACTATCATGGTGGTGATGCTACTCTTCACCAGAAGAGAGGGGAGAGGAAGGAAAGGAGAAAAAAATTTGAATTTTGGACAAGTTGAGTTCAAGTTTCTCGGAGAGAAAAAGTTGAATAGACACTGGATCTTGTGTCCAAAAAATTAAAAAAAAAAGAGTAATAATTGATTATAAATCTGATCGAGGGAGGTACGCTTTAATTTTTAAATTTTTTTTAGTTTTTATTTATTTATTTTGAGAGAGAGAGACAGCATGAGTGGGGGAGGGGCAGAGAGAGAAGGAGAGAGAGAGAGAGAGAGAGAGAGAGAATCCCAAGCAGGCTCTGCACTGCCAGTGCAGAGGAAGACATGGGGCTTGAAATCATGAAGCATGAGATCATGACTTGAACCAAACTCAAGAGTTGAATGCTTAACTGACTGAGCCACCCAGGCGCCTCCGTAGGCTTAAATTTTTAAGCAGAAAATGCTTTGGGTTTTAATGAGAACATGTAATGAGATTCCAAAACATCACATGAGACTGGGAATCACTGACATTTAAGAGACAGTTAAAGAAGAGGCCTTTAGGAAAGAGGTAAGAAGGAGCATCCAGTGACATATGTCAAAGAAAATCCAGAACACTGTGGAATGGCAGGATCCAAGGGATGAATGATTTTAATGGAATACCTAGGCTCAGAGACTTCATGGAATTTGGTTTTAATTTGTTCCCTGAATATTCAAGATTATGTCTAAAACTTAGTGATTCATTATTCTAGGGAAATATCAAATGTATCTTCCTTGCAGATGGCTTTCTGTAGAGTGAAGACTTTCCCTCTAACCACTACCATCTGGGTCAGGATTTAGAACCTACAATGTTCACTTCCTTTCTGGTGTCACCAGAAAACTGGGGTGAAACAGGGCAGAAGTACTCTTTTCCTCCAGTCGAGATGTATCTCTCACATAAAAGGAGATTGAGCCCATTATTTTAGAATCAGGATAATTTAAATATGGATTACATAAATTACTTATTAGTTATTTACCCCTACTTTTCATCTTAAGTTAAACATTTTTTAAAAAGAAAGAAAACCAGACACCATTAAAAGGACTCTACATGGGACCCAGTTCTCTCATGACTTAATTGACATGTTAAGTGCAGAACACACACGTTTTATTTGTTAGGAGACCAGCCCTGACTCCCGCTGGTGAAACAGGTGGAAATGCTCAAGGAGATGGCGAAAGCGTCTGTGATAGATTACATTCTAGCATTAGTGGTTTGCTTCAAACCTCCTGAGTGACTAAACCCAGGCCAGGCATTCAGCTATCCAAATCTAGAGCTCCCTATACAGTCCCCAGGGCTTCTGCTGACTCCATTCTCATCTGAAATGTTTTTATAGTGATGATAAACTGAGTCCAAATAGAAAAGCCCCAGAACACATGTTCTCTGTTACTCAAGAATGAGTTCAGTTGTGTTTTTACTGTATATATGCATCCTGGCACTTCTGACTGCCCACTAGTGTTGTTAAAAATATAAAGGTACATCCACAGAAAATTGAAGGCAGTTAACTCTATCAAGTAAAACACCATTCAACTGAAGATTAGGTCTTTGATTTCCCGAGACACATTTAGACAGAAATTTCTAGAATGCTGAAAACAGCATTAACAGGCTATAGTGACCAAGACTGAGTTCAGCTTTCTGGGGAATCCTTTTCCACGATGTTTTGTGATGCTACCTTAGTCCCCATGGAAAATGAAACTTCAGTGTGAATAGAGCTGCTGGCTTTACAGTGACCTCAAAACTGCACCCCACAGTCTAGAGAGGTTGTCAGAAGCTCTCTGGGGTCAATAACCTTAGCAAATGTGCCTTAAAAGGAAACACTGAATAGCAGAAGAATCAGAAAGATGCAGAAAGAGGCAGATCCAGATTTGAATCCAGTTCTGCCGCTTACTAGATGTATGATCTCAGACAGATTCCTTATCTTGTCACAGTCTCAATAGCCTAGGATAATAATATCTATTTTGCAGGGTTGTTTTAAGAATTAGAAGTAATTGGCATGTAGGTGAACCTGGGTGGCTTAGCTATTTGAGCCTCTAACTCTTGATTTCAGCTCACGTCATGATCCCAGGGTCATGGGATCGAGCTCCGTGCCAGGCTCCACACACTCTCTCTCTCTAAAAGAGATTCTCTCTCTCTCTCTCTCTCTCTCTTTCCCTTTGCTCCTCTCCACCCACTAGTTCTCTTTCTCTCTCTCTCTAAAATAAGTACAATTTTTAAAAAATTTAAAAAGAAGTAATTGGCATATTAAATGGTTAGCACAGCATTTGACACATCATGGCAGCTCTTCTGATCAAGTTCACTTTCCCAGAATCAGAAACAGGTAATTAGTGCATGAATAAAGAAGCATCTTACTCAACCTGGCAGTGGCAGGAAGCAACATGCCCTCATTTAGTTTGAAGTCCATCCAGGAGACAATCCAGTAAGGATGAAAATGCCCACATTAAGCTGCTTCTATGGGAAAACATTTTTAAGATATCCCTTATTCTAATCAACAAATTCTCTCCCTCCTCTCTCAGTGTCTCCATCTGCTTCCATGACTCTGCAATTTGTAAAAGCACTACCACTAAAATGGCAACCCCCAACAGTAACAGAGGCCGGTGCCCGGAAGAGGCCTTTATTTGATGCTCAGCCCACACTGCCTCAGTTCATGTTTCCAGCATACTAATGATTCCCTTGATTGTTATTACTTAATTCAGTGCAAACAGTGGGAAAACTCAGTGACATTTCAGAGGGGAATACCAAATGAACTTGAGCTGAACCATCACATCGTCCCAAGGAGTGTGACGACGTGGGAATGACACAATATCGGCTCCTGCAGGCATTGAGGACAGACACAAAGCATGGAATTCAGTGTGGCTTATTCCCCAGAAGAGATTTCACAAGGGCCCAAATCCTCCAAAGCATGAAAATCACACAGACTCCTACCAAAGAGGAAGTCAGACACAATGTGTGGAAGGGCTTGGGAGCACTGGCTGACTGCCCAGGCCCTTCGATGTGTTGCTTTGCACAGCCAAACCAGCAAGTACATGCAAATACAGCAATAGCAAGGTGAAGCTGAGGGAGACGAAACTGTAAACAATGGGCATAATGGCAATTGTCAAGGAAGATGCTTCTGGTAGGACCACTTAGAGGACAGAATCTAAAAGAAAGAACTAGCTCCCCCAACCGAACAGATCTCAGGACCAAAACCTGTTTCTACCTACCAATAATTACTGACTCCCTCCTCAGTGCCCTGCACTGGATGGCAGTTGTGGTAGATTCTAAATAAATAAAGCCTGTCTCCTAGAGGAGGCTACTGTCTGATTGGCAATGCAAAAAATAGCTCCATGGAAAACGTCATCCTTGTAAGATTATGTGCCTCCCAACGTTCAGATCCATGCCCTGGTGCTTCATGTAACCCCAGAAGCCATCACACTGTCTGGTGCTCAATTAAAATGGAGAAGAGCTAAGTTTGAAATTGTGATAGACTGACTAGAAATAAGAACTAAGTAAAAAGAAACCTTGACATAGATGCAGGTGGTCAATCATGTCTTCCCAGAAAATGTGAAAAGAGAGTGGGATGTGATAGAGAAAAGAGAACATTCCAGAAAGGAAGAACAGCACATATAAAGACATAGCATTTAATCACTTTTTCTAAATATGTGGTCCATACACCACCCACAATGGATCTGACTCCAGAAACAGGATTCAAATATCTTGTGAGTGGAGCCCACATTTGCATTTCTAATAAGCACCTAGGCTCTTTTAATGCTCATCAAAATTCAGAACCACTGACCACGGTAATCTCAGATTTAAACAAAGACATATCCTTCCCTTAAAGAGGCATAAACAGAGAGAGGTAGGGAAGGAAGAGAGGAAAAAAGAAAGGAAGAAAGGAAAAAGTGACGTGTGGGAAGCAAGACAAGAAGTGGAGTCAGATTCCACTTGCCAGGCAGGCTCTGCAGTCACCGCTGTGTGATGAGGAAACCAAATCTGAATACAACTACGCATATGTCACATGATAAAAGGCCCTCAAAGCCCTTCAGTAGCAGAACTGGCCTCTGTCCTAGGGATAATAAAGTGCTGTTGCAGGTTCCTAACCAAGACAGTGACAGTATTTCAATCTGGCCATAGTCTGTGAGGTGGAAAGAATGGGAGAGATTTTTGGCAAGGAGGCAATCTCAGAACGCTTGCCACCATCAAGTGGTGAAGTCACTGAGTGCCTGAAACACTCAGGCAGAATTCTAAATGAAAACCTCAAGTTATGGGAGCTCCATCTACTCTCAGAAGAAAAGGGGTCTGTCCTCTTCAAGACTTAGATCTCCAGTGTCAATCCCCCAAATGACATTCCCCCGGTTCGTCAGAATCTTCTTCCCTCTGACTTCAGCAAACATCACTAAGCTTTCCATTTTTGTTTAAAGGTCTTTCTCTTGGCCTGCATCCCCTCAGCTGACCACCCAGGTCTCCCTGTTCCTTTCCTTTACCAATCCCTTGAAAAGATAGTCTATATTCACCCCTCTTCCCATTGTTCTTCAAACCACTCAGTCTGCTCCTGTCTCACCATTTCCGCTCCTGCTTGGAAACCTAGGGTATCGCAATCACCAGGTCCATCAGCACTCGCCATTGCAACTTTCACCCCTGCCTCCCTGTGATAGTTGCCTTCTCTCCTTGAATTCTTCTCCCTGTATGTCTTCCATGACACTTTTAAATGCTTTTCTTAAGTTTTTTAAGAGCAAAACCACCTTTTCCTACTCTTGCCTCTTAATTGTTGCTGTTTCTGTTGTTCCTTAGAGTTTAATCATTAATCATCTTCGCATTGCTTCACACACCTAATTTCCTTGAGTGACTTCATCCTGTATCAGTTACTACTGCTGTGTAACAAGTTATGCTAGAGTTTAGAAGGTAAAAACAATTTTATTATTTTTTTATTTAATTTTTATTATTAATATTAATAATTTTTATCATTTATTATTTATCACAGAATCTGTGGTCAACAATTTGAAGAGTGTACAAGTGAGGATGACTCCTCTCTGCTCCACAATGTCTATGGACTGAGCTGGGAGGACTTGGAAGTTGGGGGTGACATAGAGGATGGTGGCTGGAAGGGGGACTCTTTTAAAAATCTCTTTTTGGGCGCCTGGGTGGCTTAGTCGGTTAAGCGTCCGACTTTTGCTTAGGTCATGATCTCACGGTTCGTGGGTTCGAGCCCCACATCGGGCTCTGTGCTGACTGCCAGCTCAGAGCCTGGAGCCTATTTCAGAATCTGTGTCTCTCTCTCTCGCTGACCCTCCCCTGCTCAGGCTGTCTCTCTCTCTCCTAGTAATAAATAAAAATATTTTTTTAAAAATCTCTTTTTAATGTGAGTATAGTTGAAACACAATGTTACCTTAGTTTCAGGTACACAACACAGTGATTTAACCTCTTTATACCTTGTTCTCCACAAGTCTAGTTACCATCTGTCCTAAAACATCACTTACAAAATCATTGACTGTATTTCTTATGCCATGCCTTTTATTCCCATGATTTATCCATTCCATAACTGGAAGCCTGTATTTACCACTCCACTTCATCCATTTTGTCCTTCCTCCTTCCATCTCCTCTGGCAGTCATCAATTTGTTCTCTATATTTGTGGGTCTGATTTTGCTATTTGTTTGTTCATCTATTCATTTTTTTTAGATTCTGCACAGTGAAATCACCCAATGTTTGTCTTACACAGTTTGACTATCTTCTTATTTCACTATCTCCTAGGTTCACTCATGTTGTCACAAATGACACGACCTCACCCTTTTTATGGCTGCATAATACTCCGTTGTATAGGTGTGCATGTGTGGTGTCACATACACACACCATTTCTTCCTTATCCATTTGTCTATCAGTGGACACTTAGGTGACTTCCATATCTTGGCTATTATAAATAATGCTGCAATAAACATAGGGGAGCACATATCTCTAAATTGGTGATTTTGTTTTCTTTGGGTAAATACCTTGTAGTGAAATTATTGGATTGTATGGTATTTCTATTTTTATTTTTTTGAGGAGCCTCCATACTTTTTTCCACAGTGGCTGTACCAGTTTACATTCCTACCAATAGGGCATGAAAGTTTCTTTTTCTCCACATCCCCACCAGTACTATATTTCTCGTCTTTTTTATTTTAGCCATTCTGACAGGGGTAAGGTAATATCTCATTGTGGTTTTTGATTTTAA
Source organism: Crocuta crocuta (assembly GCF_008692635.1). NCBI lineage: Eukaryota > Metazoa > Chordata > Mammalia > Carnivora > Hyaenidae > Crocuta > Crocuta crocuta. Next base: position 5,588,812 of record NW_027527449.1, on the reverse strand, counting down.
TTTTCCTGATAATTAGTGATGTTGAGCATCTTTTCATGTATCAGTGGGCCCTCTGTATGTCTACTTTGGAAAAATGTCTATTCAGGTCTTCTGCTCATTTTTTAAATCAAATTATTTGTGTGTGGGGGTTGGTGTTTAGTTGTATGCATTATTTATATTTTTGGGATATTAACCCTTATCAGATACAGCATTTGCAAATACCTTCTCCCATTCCATAGGTTGCCTTTTTGTTTTGTTGATGGTTTCCTTTGCTGTGTAGAATTTTTGGTTTGGTGGAGTCTCAGTAGTTTATTTTGACTTTTGCTTGCTTTGCCTTCAGAAACATATCTAGAAAAATGGTGTTATGGCCAATGTCAGAGAAATCACAGCCTGTGCTCTCTTTGAGGATTTTTACGGTTTCAGATCTCACATTTAGGTCTTTAGTCCATTTTGAGTTTATTTTTGTGTATGGTGTTAGACAGTAATCCAATTTTGGGGATGCCTGAGTTGCTCAGTTGGTTAAGCAACAAACTCTTGATTTCAGCTCAGGTCGTGATCTCATGGTTTATGAGTTTGAGCCCCACACTGGGCTCTTCGCTGACAGTGCAGAGCCTGCTTGGGATTCTCTCTTTCTCTCTCTCTCTCTGTCTCTCTCTCCCCTTCTCTCTTTCAAAATATATAAATAATTTTTTAAGTGATCCAGTTTCACTCTTTTCATATTGCTGTCCAGCTTTCTCAGCACCACTTATTGAAGAGACTGTCTTGGGGTGTCTGGTTGGCTCAGCTGGTTAAAGTGCCAACTTCGGCTCAGGTTATGATCTCACAGTCTGCGGGTTTAAGCCCTGCATCAGGTTCTGTGCTGACAGCTCAGAGCTTGGGGCCTGCTTTGGATTCTGTCTCCCCCTATCTCTGCCTCTTCCCTGCTCTCTCTCTCTCTCAAAAATGAATAAACATTTAAAAAAAATTTTAAAGAGACTGTTTTTTCCCCATTGTATATTCTTGCCTCCTTTGTCATAGATCAACTGACCATTTAAATATGGGTTTATTTCTGGGCTGTCTACTCTGTTCTATTGATCTATGTGTCTGTTTTTGTGCCAGTACCATACTGTTTGGATTACTACAGCAGTGTAGTATATCTTGAAATCTGGAATTGTGATATCTCTAGTTTTGTTTTTCTTTCTCAAGATTGCTATGGCTATTCAGGGTCTTTTATGGATCTATACAAATTTTAGTATTATTTGTTATAGTTCTGTGAAAAATGATATTGGTGTTTTGCTAAAGATTGTATTGAATATGTAGGCTGCTTGGGGCAGTATGGACATTTTAACAATATGAATTCTTCCAATCCGTGAGCATGGGTATCTTTCCATTTGTTTGTGTCATCTTCAATTTCTTTCATCATTGTTTTACGGTTTTCAGAGTACAGGTCTTTTTACCTGTACATCTGGCGCACTTGTAAAGGGAATTGGTTTTTTAATTTCTCTTTCTGCTGCTTTGTTATTAGTGCACAGAAATGCTACAAATTTGGGGCACCTTGGTGGCTCAGTTGGTTAAGCATCCGACTTCAGCTCATGTTATGATCTCGCAGTCAGTGAGTTCGAGCCCTGCATCAGGCTCTGTGCTGACAGCCTGGAGCCTGGAGCCTGCTTCAGATTCTGTGTCTCCCTCTCTCTCTGCCCCTCCCCCACTCACACTCTGTCTCTCAAAAATAAATAAATGTTAATTTTTTTAAAGAAAGAAATGCTACAAATTTCTGGGTATTATTTTGTATCCTGCAAATTTACTAAATTTGGTTATTAGTTCTAATGGTTTTTTGATGAGGTCTTTAGGTTTTGTATGTATAGTATCATAATCATCTGAAAATAGTAACAGTTTAACTTCTTCTTTATCATTACATATGTCTCTTGTTTCTTTTTCTCATCGAGTGCTGTGTCTAGGACTTCCAGTACTATGTTGAATAGAGTGGTGAGACACATCCTTGTCTTGTTCCTTACCTTAGGGGAAAAGCTCTCAGTTTTTCCCCATTAAGGAAAATATTTTCAGCGATTTTTTTTGGAAAGTCCAGCATTCGTAGCCACATATCCTGCTAATGCTCCATAGTACTCATCTCAAGCCCAGATCCCTAGACTTTTATATCCAAGTGCTCTCTATATACCCAATTGCTTACTGTAGTATCATCACCACTAATAATAGCAAATGAAGGAGTAAAACTGTCAGTATTTGCACATGATATGATATTACACATAGAAAACCTTAAAGACTCCATCAAAAAACTGTTCACACTAATAAGTGAATTCAGAAACAGGAGACAAAATCAATATACAAAAATCTGCTATATTTCTTTACACTAATAGTGAACTATCAGGAAAAGAAATTAAGAAAATAATCCCATTCACAATTGCATGAAAAAGAAATAATACTTAGGAATAAATTTAACAAAGGAAGTGAAAGATCTGTGTACTGAAAACCACAAGACAATAATGAAAGAAACTGAAAAAGACATAAATAAATGGGAAGATATTCCATGCTCATTGATTAGAAGAATTAATACTGTTAAAATATCCATACCACCCAAAACAATCTAGAGACTCAATGAAGTCTCTATCACAATTCCAATGGTATTCTTCAAAGCAACAAAACAAACAATTTTTAAATTGGTATGGAACCACAAAAGACTCTGAATTAGCCAAAACAATCATGAAAAAAGAGAACAAAGCAAGAGGCATCACACTCCCTGATTTCAAATTGTATTACAAAGCAAAAGTAATTAAAACAGTATGGTGTTGGCATACAAACAGACACATAGATCATTGGAACACAATAGAGTCCAGAAGTAAACCCATATATGTATGGCCAATTAATTTATCACATAGGAGCCAAGAATATACAATGAGGAAAAGACACTCTATTCAATAAATAGTGCCGAGAAAACCAGACAGTGACACGTAAAAGAACAAAACTGGACCACTACCTTACACCATATATAAAAATTGACTCCAAATGGAATAAAAAATTGAACATAAGATGTGAAACCATAAAATCTCCTAGAAGAAAATATAGGTAGTAAGCTTCTTGACATGGATCTTGACAATGGTTTTTTAACCAAAGGCAAAGCAACAAAAGCAAGTCCCCCTTGTTTGGGGGAATACATCAAACCATAAAACTGCACAGCAAAGGAAACTATCAGCAAAATGAAAAGGCAAGCTACTGAATGGGAGAAAATAACTGCAAATTATATATATGATAAGAAGCTATTACCTTCTTATCAGGGGCACCTGCGTGGCTCAGTTGGTTAAGCATCTGACTCTTGAATCGGCTAAGGTCATGATGTTACATTTCTTGAGACTGAGCCCCACAACAGGCTTGATGCTGATAGCATGGAGCCTGCTTGGGATTCTCTCTGTCCCTCCCTTGCTCACACATGCGCTCACTCACTCTCTCTCTTTCACTCTCTCTCTCTCTCTCTCAAAATGAATAAATAAACATTTAAAAAAGAAGCTAAAATCCAAAACATATGAAGAATTCATACAACTCAAGGGTAAAAAAAAAAGTAATCAAATTAAAAGTGGGCAGAAGATCTGAAAAGGCATTTTTTTAAAAGAAAACAAACAGATAGATGGTCAACAGTTCCATGAAAAGATGCTCAGCATCAATAATCACCTGAGAATTACAAGTCAAAACCACAGTGAGATATCACCTCACACCATTCAGAATAGGTAATATCAAAAGGACAAGAAATAACAAGTGTTGGTGTGATTGTGGAGAAAAGGAAACCTTTGTACACTGTTGGCAGAATGTAAATTGGTTCAACTCTTCAGTATGTAGGTTCCTCAAATAATTGAAAATAGAACTACCTTATGATCTAGAAATTCCACGTCTGGCTATTTATCTGAGGAAAAGAAAAATGCTAATTTGAAAAGATATCTGTACCCCCATGTTCACTACAACCTTATTTACCAAGCCATGATATGTAATAGTAATAATATTACTATTATTCAGACATAAAAAATAATGAAACCTTGCCATTTGTAACAATATGGATGGACCTTAAGAGCATTCTGCTAAGTGAAATAAGTCAGACAGAGAAAGACAAATACCATATGATCTCTCTTATATGTGGAATCAAATAAAAGAAAAGGAGAGCAGAGGAAAGGAGAGGAGAAAAGAGGAGAGGAGGGGAGGGGAAAGAAAAGAAAACTCAATTTGGTGATTGCCAGAGGCAGGGAGTAAGGAGATAAGGGAGAACGGATGAAATAGTTTTTTTTTTTAAGTTTAAAAAAAAATTAAATGAAACAAAAATAAGTGTTAGAGAAATGACATATGCCTAAACTTCCCAGTAATCAAGACAGACAAATTAAAGAGAAAAAAGGTTAAATGCATGAATCTCTTTACCTTGGGCTCCAAAGAGAGAGACTGGGAATTTAGGTGAGCAGGGATGCTATGGAATGTCCTTAATTATCATCAGAGATGTGCTTACTGCCCATGACTACATCTGTGAGTACACCATATTTATATGATATTATACATGGTCAGTTCTTTTTATTCACATTAGTTATGTTCTATATAAAGCTGCCACAAACACCAAATAGCAAATACTCAACCATTGCTCCTAGGGGAAGTACAGGGTTAGGTTCCTATGAGCGTCTGGTCACAACATTTTCATCAACCAATCAATACATAACCTTGTAAAAACCTAATAATAGCAAATAGCACATTTAGCATGTGCCAGGCACACTTGTAACCATTTTGTACTTGTTAATTCATATAAACCTTACAATAACTCTAGGAGGCAAGTACCTTAGATATCATCATTTTTTAAAAAATATTTTTATTTATTTCTAGGAGAGAGAGAGACAGCATGAGCAGGGGAGGGTCAGAGAGAGAGGGAGACACAGACTCTGAAATAGGCTCCAGGCTCTGAGCTGGCAGTCAGCACAGAGCCCGACGCGGGGCTCGAACCCACAAACCACGAGATCATGACCTAAGCGAAAGTCGGACGCTTAACCGACTAAGCCACCCAGGCGCCCCTAGATATCATCATTTTAATAAAGATGTTAAAATAATCTGCCTAAGATCATGCAGCAAGGATATCATTCAGGCAGTCTGACTCCAAATTTTAGTTTTATACCCAGTACACTATACAGCACTATATTCTATAGGTATTTCAAACCCAGCATTACCAAAACTGTGCTTTAATCTGCCACACCCTCATCAAAACAAAAATATCTCACTGTTCTTCTTATATATTTCCTCCCTGTTAATAATTCCAATATTCACATAATACCCAAATGAAGAAGTCTGGGAGCCACCCAAATCTCCTAACCTCACTGATTCCCCACATGAGATCTGTCCTCAGATTGTGTCAGTTAACCTTCTAAATGATTTCCCCATCTCCCCCATTCGTCTCCACCCCCCACTGCCCAAATCAACACCTTCTTCTGTAAGTTTAAATCGACTCCCTGCTTCCTATCTCTTACTACTGTGATTCAACCTGCCAACATCCAAAATAATGCTTGTAAAATGCAACTCTGATTATTATATATGCTGCTTAAAACTAAATACATAAATATAAATATTATATATTATTATACATGTTGCTTAAAACTCTTCAAATGCTGCCGATAAGATAAAATCAAAATGTTAGTGTAACAGAAAACACCCCTTGATATAGTCCCTGACTACTATGGCCCTTGTCTCCTGTTCCCACCCACTGTGCTAAGATCTATCCACACCAAATTACTTACCCATCTGTTTCTTGCCTCCCTACCATGGCACATCCTATACAGGTGTTGTTTTTTTTTTTTTCTACTTTAAATGTTCTCCTTCCTTTTCCCTTTTCAATTCCCAGTCACCTAGAAAATTCTTATTTATCCTTCAAAATCCAGCTCTAATATCCCTTCTTCTGGTAACACCCCTGGACACCTTGGCAAGAAGAGCTGATTACTTCATTCTTTATCAGTGTATAGAATGCTGACTTGGCACTCATCCCATAAGGTGATCACATCTTACGTCTCCGTCTCCCTCATTTTATTACTGGCTCCTAGAGGACAGAAAAGTGGACCTTGTTCATCATTGTATTCCCAGTGCCTGGCATGTCAGAGATGTCCAATGAATGCTTGTTGAATGATCAAATGAGTGAATGAATAAAACCACAATACATAGAGACATTTGTCATATAGGAAATAAAGAAGAGGCAAAATTTACAGCATCTATCCTACTAACCATTTACAGGAGAAGAAAAATGAATGGAAACAAGGAAATTGAAAGGCATAGAGACCAGGAAATCAGCTTAAGGTGAGTAAAGAAAATGATAGGTTTGGGTATAAACAGGTTAGATTGTATATGTACCACTAAGTGGTTAGAAAAACAAGATCAGAAAATAGATGAGAGCTCAAGGTTAAAATTGTAGGTTTGACAATTAAAATAGAAGTGTTTTTTTTTTTTTTACCAACAGAAGAGTTTTCCAGTTATGTAAGAGTAGAATGAACAATTTTACTGACCCTCTTCTCTTTTTTTTTAAGTTTATTTATTTATTTATTTGGAGAGAGAGAGAGAGAGCGCGCACATACACAAGTGAGGAAGGGGCAGAGAGAAAGAGGGAGAAAGAGAACTCTAAGAGACAGACTCTGGCAGCACAGAGCCTTCATGAACTGTGAGATCATAGCCTGACCCAAAATCAAAAGTCAAGTGCATAACCAAATGAACCACCGAGGCATCCCTTTACTGACCCTCTTCTAAAAAGAAAATGTTAAAGGACTCTCTAAACATAGTTTATAACAGTAATCACAAAAGTCATATTTAACAGAACCATAAATAGTTTATCATGATTTCTTTCAATTGTTCCTTGTTTTTATCTCTACTATCATAATCCTTTAAGAAGTGAAATACAAAAAGAAAATTATGAAAGCATAATCCAGAAAGCACCTCTTCTTAGAAGAGGACTCAAACCCAAAGCAGAAACCTCTAGGAATGATGAGAGTCAGGCCACTGCTTCTTCCTTAGAATTGTCACAGCTATGCTCAGCCCTGCCCTGACAGTAACCTCTGAACACTTTCTCGCCGACCCCAGAAAACAGGATAGAGAAAAACTACCCACTTCATGTCCTTGCTTTCCATTCTCTCTGCCTTAAGAACTAATGAAGTATTATACTGATGTTGTACAGACGTTGCTTATATCTAAATGATACCAAAATGACAGGTAAAAAGGCAGAAAACAAAAAAAGCATATAATCAACTGATTACATAAGCCAACTCATGAGGTGAGGTGTAAACAATTGGTTATTACAGTTACGCTATGCCAAATATCTTGTCTGATATTTTCTTTCTGAATTGACTTCTGGGTGTGTGTGTGTATACCATAAGACAGTCAGTGACTGACAGGAAATGTGATTTGCAACAACATAGCCAGCCCAAACCAGAAAAATTGATAAGGACTTATGATGCTTATTTCCCTGCTAACCCAATATAGGTGGGGCCCTGGAAAATGTTTGATACCAGAAAATACCTATCCCCTGGGACTTTTATATAATTTACCACAGTGGGTAAAGTAGTGCCAATCCTGGTTTTGTGGTTTACACTATCCACAGGCTGGTATATTTGGCTTGTAGCTTCCTGAATCTCTTTTCTTTATCAGTGTTAAAACCGCTTCCAAAGAAACCACGTGATTAAAGGTATGCTATAGCTCTCTCTCCAGGACTGATACGGCCCTATCACATTGGGCATGAAGTCCAGAATCCTCATTCTCACGTTTTTAAAGCATTTCATGCTTGTCTGCCCTCCTCCCTCTCGCCTGCCTTGTGAATCAGATCATCCTGGGGTATGATCCCAGAAACATCTGATTCCACTCCGAGGAGTGAAACTATGCCCGGATGCTCCCCAGACTCTCCTGACCTTTACACCTGCGCCAGGCAGACAATGGTGGCACGCGGACCTAGGTTTGTGATCTTACACAAGTTATTCAACTTCTAATAAATTATTTCCTTACCTGAAAAAAAAATAGGAATAATAATAGCATTCTAATGGATTTGGCCTGAGGATGAAGTAAGGTCACATCAGTAGAACAATCACTACACCACCTGAACCCTAGAGATATTCAGTGAATATGCTTGTCCCCCACCTTTTCCTCCATGCAGTTTCATCTGGCTTGGGGAATCCTCTTGGTCGACCGGACTCCACTCAGCACCCTCACTGTGACTGTAAAGCCCACACAGGACACTCTCAATTCCTAGGTTTCTATTACACTCACCTCCCATGTGTGTCAAAAAATAAGTGTAGAGATTTAAATTGAGGGAGTTGACAATTGCTCCAGCCAAAATTAAACTATATTTTCAGTATAGTGATGAATCATCTTCTTATGTACACTCTTAAAAGATTATTTATTTTTGAGAGCAAGTAGGGGAGAAGCAGTCTACACTGTGAGCACAGAGCCAGCCCTACACAGGGCTCGATTCCATGAACCATGAGATTATGAGATATGACTTGAGCCAAGGTAGAGCGCTTAACCGACTGAGCCACCCAGGTTCCCCTCTCACATATACTTTTAAATGCTCACTGGATTACATATGTTTGCATGACATTTTCATTTGTATATTTCTTTGTTTTAAAAACTAGATTTTGAATATATGTGTATGTGTATTAATGTATATCATATATAGCCATAAATACATGTGACTAGCTGTATTTATTGTAGCAGTGCTTATTATTGATGCTATGCAGAAGTAGCTCATTTAATTCTCGAGATAACCTTAGGAGAGAAGTACAATTATTACTCCTGTTTTACAGATGGAGAAACCGAGACTTAAGGACGTTAGGTAACTTAACCAAGGTGGCACATCTAATAAGCAAATATTAGCGCACTCAAAATTGCTAAACAACTAACTGCATTTGTGAAGCTTTTGTTTCATTTTAATTGGAAGCATAGAAACTGTGTTTTAAGTGCTTTTAACCCTGAATGAAGCGCACTGCTGAGCTCCCAGAAGATAAACATGGGGACAGGTGTTACTTTAAGAGACGGCTGGAGGTTGTAACCCGAAGCCGCCTGCAGCGCGCCAGAGGGGTCTGGGAGGCTGCACCCAGCCGCTGCGCGTCTGTAAACTCCCGCGGGTCAGGCGCGGTTCTTTCTTCCAAAGTTGGAGCTCTCCCTGGTGGGAGGGGGTGGGGAAGCGGGTAGGCCAGTGACGTCACTCGGGAGCGGGGATAAAGCTCGCCCGCCGCACTCCCGGCCAGGGCACTTTCTGGGGAGCGGAGTGGCTGTCCCGGGCAGGGCCACTNNNGACACTTGCTGCCGCTCACTGCGCTCCAGTCCTTGGGAGCCAAGGCCACCACGCCAAGAGCACCATGCCCCAGAACGTGGTTCTTCCGGGCCCTGCGCCCTGGGGCTTCAGACTCTCGGGGGGCATAGACTTCAACCAGCCTTTGGTCATCACCAGGGTAGGTGTTTTCGGTTCTTCGCTGCAGGTCGGGGGCTGGCGTGCGGCGGGGTTCCCAGGAACGGAGAGTGGCCAACGTCCCCGGGTGCGCTAGGTGGGTCCTCCACTTCGGGCTCACAGCAGCAACTTGGCAAACGAGCTGGGAGGATGCAGGGCAACTTACGAGTATTTACAGAGTCCGCTGCAATCTGCATCCTGTCGGTCCCCAACAACTTTGGAAGAGAGGTGAACTGACACCGTGATTCCTCTGGGATCAGAGAAGGCTAGTCTGCAAGGGTTGTGGGGGGGGGGGGGGGGCTTCTGCTCTCAACCCCCGTTTCCTTTCAGTAACGAAAGAAATGAGGTCCCAGGAAGGAGGGAGGAATGACTGACATTGGCGTTTGCTCCTTAGAGCCAAACGCGCACCTGAGCGCTTTTCTCCTTCAGCAGAGCCCTGATCGCAGGGCACAACCTGGGCCGGCCGAGTTGGAACCACTCATATCAGCCCAGACAGGGAAAATATTACGAATGTGTTTTCCTAGGTTTCCAGGCATTTTGAATAAATATTTTCCAAAGCTGGGAATTTGGCTTAGGAATCATCACCTATAACTCAAACTACAAAGAAAATATGTCAGATAGTTTAGTTTACCTGATGGAAAGTCACATTCAGCCTAATAACTCTGAAAATAATACCTTATTATCAGCGTCCAACTTTCCTTACTTAATATTCCCTAGAGTATTTTCTAATTTGAAAAAAAAAAAAGAAAAAGGAAATTTTGGGATTTCTGTCCTGTCAGTAAATAACTAGTTGGTCTAGTTCATTTTTTTTCTAACACAAGTGTTTGTCTGAATAGAAAACTGTTACTTCAATTGTCAATATAAGGTATATTAAAGATAATCTAAAAACATAAACTTTCAGAATATTCTACTTTTCTTATATTTTCTTTTCTTCCTTACTGCTTATATTGTATTTTATAAATGTATACATTATAATCTGACTTGCTCCTGTAGATTTTTAAACAAGGTAATACCTTTTAAACTCTGTTCTACTTATATATCTATGAGCTTTGGGAACCAATGTCTTTTTAAAATATCTCAAAACATGTACCATACATACGCGTATCATGGAACATTTCGAGCTTTGTTTTACATTTTTTGAAAACATATAAACACATCTGACATATGTTTTTGTATGAGACATGAAAACTTAACATACCTCCAAAAATGTTCCTAAGTAAATTAAGCAGAAAATGGTTCAGTGATCTGGGCCAAGCAATGAATGCCTTTTATGGATTTACCAACCAAAACAGTTTCCATTATCTCTACTAAGAAATATTTTTAAAGTTTCTGAAGTATAGCTTTCATTTGTTTAAAGGAAATAAGCTTTTGAGTCTTAACAAAGAATAAATCGTATTTATAGTAAATGCTAAAGAAATAATTTTGTCACCAAAATCTTTTAAGTGATTTATAAAAGAAATATCTTGCTATTACTATGTAACACATCAATATGATTAATCTTATGTTTGAAAGTTTGCATTGTTGACATAAATAATGTTTTTTTAAAAGCAGTACTTATATTTGGTCATTGGACTACAGGTGCTATTGGATAATGTAGTTGACATGACAGTTATTGTTTGGGTAGCCAATTCATTCTTGATTTTTTGATTCATTACTAATTTGTATCATTCATTTGGCCATGGTTCAATAACAATGCATGACCATAAATGATTATTTCATTTGACTCTGCCTTTTCTCTTCAATTAATTTAACTCAAGAATACCAGGTAAAATTCAATGATTTTGTATTCCAAGTGCCCCCCAAACCATACACAAAACAGATTCATACTGAATAAACAAAAGCATATTCACTTGAACTTTTTTGCCTTTGTGAACACCTAAAAAATCACTTGTAAAAACACTGAAAGATATTACACAAAATTAATTATCAGTGTTGTAATTAAACAGTAAAATTCTATTACTTTTATGAATGTTGTATTATACTAACAGGTAGTGATACGATTGTATATGGGTTAGCGCACGCCTTTGTTTCCTGTGCATGTTCCTTGGCCCTTTACATGCACTAACTCGCTGAAGCTGAAATCTCACAATAATCCTGTAAGAGGAGAAGTAGTAATATATACTTTGTTGCACATGAGAGAATGAAGCTTCAAGAATTCCATTAACCTGATGATGATCACAAGTGGACAGAACTCGACACTAGCTCTGCATGTGTCCAAAGCCTGCATTGTGAAGTCCACACATGTAAAAAGTCCTGTTTGTTGTACAGATCTTTCCAAATAGGTGTTTTGTGCCATCCACGTCATCAACTGGTCCTAATGATTCTATATCTATAAGATCTACCACGTACCTTTTTCCCCTACCACTGTCTGTCTTTAAGCTTCCATAACTTCACACCTAGCTATTTGTCTCCCCTCTCTATTCACTCTGCATATTCCTACCAGCTGTCTTGGGGATTGCTTCTATTGTCTCCATTCTTAAAAATCCCCCAATGGCAACACCAGTTTGGAGAGAATAAAATGTGTGGCCTGTGCGTACATTCCCGGCCTTCACTCTCTTCCCAACTCAAGTTTCCAACTTCATTTCCTCCCTCTCTCTTCCTTCTCACTCCCTTTCCTTCTCCCACTACCATAGATTGATTGGCAGTTGCATCACTACCCTGGACAACTTAGGCTCTCTCTATGATGTCTACACCCACTATCATTCATCTCCAGATTGTTCCTCTTCATCCTACCCCACTGTCCTCTATACCTAGGAAAACCCAATCAAATACCAATTGCATAGTATTCTTGTAATAACAAATATTTCATCCATTTACTTACCATAGCTTTTGCCCTACAACCTCTCCTTATATCATGCTTTGGAGCACAGATGTTTGAATACATCTGTATCCCATAGATTGCAGGCTCCCTGAAGGTAGAAACTTGTACATTTAGGGGCCCACTCAGTGCTGAACAGAGTGTCTACTACATCATATATGTTACAGAATATAGACATAGTATGAATGATTGGTTAAATTGTTTGCTTTTTATATAACTATTATTATCATAATAGGTGCAGATTGTGTGCTCAAAATATTCTACAATAAAGATAAGTGTGAATTGTTTTATTGTTAATTGTTCTGTCTGAGATAAGTTCTTAAGTATGCAAAGAATTGTGAAACCAATGGCTGCACTTAATACCACAAAAATCCCTATAAATGAGATACATGCCTCAAATCGAATCAGCTTTTGTCTTGCAGCAAGCCATGGCCTTCCCTCTTTGCCTCACACTCTGCAAATGCAAATGCTCCTAGACAGTGGGCCTCTACTCCACTACAGTTGGGGGAGGGGGTTACCAATGGAACACTTCCCCAGCAACTGATATTACAATTCACAAAATTAGATAGGACAAAGGGTCCCCACCCTAGAAATCATTTACAATTCAATTAATCAGCCAGGTTGATCTGTATCACAAAAGACATCAGAAGTAAGGTAAACCAAACAATGCATTCCTGAAAAAAAAAAATTAGCAATGGGTTGTGATACGCACAATTGCAGGAAAACAGTTTCAAGTGCTATACTTGGTGCAATATAAATTTGAGTTGTGGATGTGGAAGGGTTGTTATTGCAAACACTGTACATTACTGGCCTCCACATTTCACAGAATAGATCTGAAGCTCACATCTCTAAGTGAGCAGCTTTTCTGTTTCTGGCAAGAAGAGTCTAAGGAGTCTCTCTTCTTAAGTGTTTGGACCACCCAGAAGGTGGATCTACGATCAGCCAAGTTACAGATGGTTTGTTTGCACAACTGGTCCAATTTGGAATAAAGTACAAGTTTCTTTTGTGTATATGATGTAAAATTATTGTATACATCTGATGCTGGTATGTCTTTTCCCACTCAGTGCCTCTTCCTCCCCCTCCTCCTCCCTCCTTCCTATTCAGAGCACAGTCAGGGCCAAGATCACTGTAACTGAGAACACTATATGGACTTGGGTACCAATATACAAAATGTGACTGTATTCTTAAGTTTTTCAGGCTTGAACATAGAAAAGTATGTTACTTAAATATAAGCTATATTTGAAATTTGAATTTTTAGAAGGAAATGTTTACAGTTGAATGTAATCCTTTAACAGGATTCAAGTGCACTAGGAAGGCTGATGGGAAAACCTATTGAATTTTATTCTACCAAAGACATGTCTGCATGCAAATGTTGGTTCATATGTTCATAACTTTCCTACATCCCACAAATATCTATTAAGTGCAGAATGTACCGTATGTGGAAGGCACTGTGGGGGATAGAGTTATAATGTAATGGGTTTCCTCCCCCTTCCTCCCCCCAAGATTTTCAAATACAAGAAGAGAAGGGACATACACGTATATGAACTACAATGACATATCCTGTCCAGGATACCATGAGAAAAGTATGGCCAAGGGTAGGAGGAGTCGGGGCAGAGACTGCCTGCAGGAGTGGTCTTGTAGGATGGTGGAAGAACTTGAGCTACAGAGTTAGACCTATGAGAAATTACAGATTTTCACCGGATGTGTGACCCCCAGCAAGTTTCCTCTACTCTGAGAGCATCAGTTGTCTCATCTTAAAAGAGTGTCTTGAGAATTCAGTGAGACAATTGTTCTCAGTAATACAATACCAACAATAGTTCTCAACCCTGGCTGCCCATTAGATTCACCCAGATAACTTGTGAAATACTCATGCCCAGACGTTACTTGTAGAAGTTCTGATGCAACTGGTGTGAGGGACGGCCCTAGAAATGTAGATTACAGCCAGGCACTAGAGGGCTTTATATGCCAGGTGGGGCATTGGAGTTTATTTGTAGGCAACAAAGAACAACTGAACAAGGGCTTTCTCACTATTTTGCTCAATACCCCACAGTACAGCCCTTTAGTATATACTTGCCTTGTTTATAACTATTTCAGTCGTTTTTATTCTTAACATAAAAGTCTCACCACAGCCATATCTTATGCTTCCTCATGTCTCCTGCAGTAAATAGAATATTATAGATGCATTATATGTAATTTAAATTAGTTTTTTTTCCAAATGGACCCAAACAGTAGATTGATGTGAATAATGGAAATCATCTGAGGCATTTGTTAAAACACAAATTCCCTAGTTCCTCTCCTAGAGTTTATGATTTGTGATTCCAGGCATCTAGAGTGGAATGGGAGTCTTTATGACCAGCAAGAACCCCAGGTTCTAACATGTTTTTACTCGAAGAAAAGACTTTTGGTCTTAGAAGTTTAAAAATAGATAGTACTGATTTTGACAAACTATAGCTAGAGAAAATTAAAAGTTTAATATTATTTTTATCCCTGCAAGTCACACTAGGGATGGAAACTTTTATTCTTCTATCAGTTCTGGGTCTGGGAGAATTTCCAAATGGAAAACAGCTAAGAAATGCTTCCCAAAGGCTGAAATATAATAATCCCCATTGTCTTCACCAAGCTTCTATTAACTGTTCCTATCAGAAAATGATGACAATCACTACAGTGACACGATCACATAAATGAAGTGAGTACAATAAATATTTTAGTGATGAGACTGAAGATCCCAAATGTACAAGAATTCATTACCTTAGCAATTTTATTCATTTAGACGAAACTTGGATATCCCTTAGAGCCACAAAGTTAAACAGAATTGATAGCTAGATTAATAGAAAAAAAATGAATGAATGACTATCCTCAAGTAAAATATTAGGAACAATCTGTTTATTCCTAGAGCAGGTAGAGGTTTAAGTAAAGTCCTGTGCATTCTTCTGCTCTAAACAATGGAAACTTGCAAATGTAATAATGATGGGTTGACCTTAATAGCTATAATCTTTGGGCCTGCAGGGAGTAGGTGTTTTTGTTCCATGAGCTTATTTAAATATCCATTTCATTCATTTTCAGTTATTCATTAATTCCAAACACTGGAATATACACTGTGATGCATTAGAAATATATATGCTACTATAGATGTGCTCAAGAACTTCCAGTCTGGCTGCCAAGACAATACACAAGTAAATCAACAAACATTAAAGTACAAATTATCTTCAGGAAGGAAGTGAATAAAATGTAATGGTGGAGAATGATGGGGGAGGATCTGGAGAAGCTACTTCAGATGTTTGGGGAAGTCTCTTTCAGAATGTGATGTGTAAGTCTAGACCTAAAGGATGAGGAGAAGCAACTGGGTGAAGAGTGGCGGAAACATTTCAGACAAAAATAACAGTGCATGTAAAGCCCTAAAGAGGGTACACACCTGCCCTATTTGAGGAACAAAAAGGAAATTGGAATAGCTACAGCGCAGTGGGTGATGGGGAGCAGGAATGGTGTAAGATGATGTTAGAGAAGTAGGTAGGATAAGACCCGGTAAGGGCTATTAGGCAGTTGTAAATAATTGGGATTTACCCAGAAAGATTAGGAGTAGGTATAGCAATCAAAAACTGAATACTCAACATGGTAATAATTTCAAATTTGCTATCTTTTAAACATTTAATAACCATATGTTTCCCATTAAGTATTCCTTTCATAGCCCTACCCTACCCCCACCCCCCAAAAAAGAGAAATCCATGTGGTTTTCTTGTAGACAACATAAAACTGCATATTTTTTAAAACTAGTTTGACAATCTCTGTTAAAAAAATAGAATATGGTTAGATCATTTACATTTAATGTAATTACTGATAAGGTTTAACTAAAATACAGCATCTCGTTAGTTGCTTTTACTTGTTCAATCTGTTTTTCATTCATGGAGAAAGAGATTGTTTACGGATGCAAACTTCTCTGTGTCTGCCATTCGCAAGGGTTCTCAAATCTCAATGCTAACTTTAGTAATTTGTTCATAGTTTTACCTAAATTCTTCTTTATGGCTAAAATGGTGGTCTCATGCTATGCTCTGATACAGTGATACAAGTTGCTTACATCTTGACTTCCTTGGAGGCATCTGTCTTTCCATGGATCCCAGGCTAGTTGCTTGTCCTGCAGCTTCAGCTCTCTGAATAGTTTGTAAAAAGTTATAATTTTATATATTATATGGCTTCTTATTAATGCAGGAGTGACTCCCTTCCTAGCTTTCTACAGTCTAGATGCCCCTTCATGTGAATTTTAAAGGTCATTACTTACAGGGATGCTACAGTAGTTTCAATTCAAATATAAAAGCTCCCCAATTTGGTGAAGTTGTATTTCCGAATAGGGAGTTATGGGTGAAATAATACCTAAAGAAAACTATTTTGTTTAAAGCAAAGAAAATATGTTTCAAATAAGGAGTTAAGGAGGATGTTTTAAAAGAGAATAAGAGAGGTCATTATAGATGACATGTGGTTAGTAAGAAACAAAAATATTTAGCATGGTGGAAAAATAGAGCTAACACAATTGATCAATTAAGAGTTATTTTAAGTTAGATTTATATTTCCCTGCCCGGTATAACATTTAAAATGTTACCAAGCTGAAATATAAATGTCAGTCACAAAACTCAAGATAGTGTGGAATGTTGATCTTTAAATGATGCCATGATTTCTTCCAGATTACTCCAGGAAGCAAGGCGGCAGCTGCCCACCTGTGTCCTGGAGATGTCATCCTGGCTATTGATGGCTTTGGTACAGAGTCCATGACTCACGCTGATGCACAGGACAGGATTAAAGCAGCAGGCCACCAGCTGTGCCTCAAAATTGACAGGTGCTCTTTAAGTAATGGTGTTAAAATGTGATCTGTTTGGCAGGAGAACCTGAACCAGAATTATAAATGATTTCATCCCCCCAGTGAGAAGGAGTGTCACAGGACCTAGAATTTTGACTGGCTTTTTAAAACATGTCCGCCTGTTCTTCACGGATGTCGATCAATCTAGTAGTTGTTAACAAACTGTTTCTGAAAAGAATTCTCTTGGAATGTCAGAATAATGAAAGAGGCTAAAAGAATTTTTTTTCCTGTTAATAGCACCATTAAAGGAACTGGCCAAAGAAAGAATGCACAGCACAGCTACTTGTAGTGCTGTTCTAAATGTAGTAGAGAATGGAATGGAATTCAAAGATTCTCCCAAAGAATCTCTTGACTTACCAAAATGTGATCATGTCGGTAACCAGTTGCTAATACCCTGTATGCCATTGGCTGTTTTGTAGAGGGCTCAGCCCAGAAGAATGTGACCAGGTGTAAGAGTGCCTGTGTAGTGAGAGTGTTAGATAGTGAGACATTTCTAACCAAAAACATATTAGGAAATGGAACCTGATCTTTTGCCATCATAGCCCTGATCTGAAACTGAACTGTGAAAATAATGTTTTGGTATAGTGGTTGTTAGTGTGTGCTTATCCCATTGCTATTGTGTTCCCAACTTTCCCTCCTGTGGTTCGGAAGGCACAATCAATCAGCCAATCTGCCATTTCAGGGGTGAAATGGATTCTTTCCCTATTTACCCTTAACCTGTGTTCCTGCCAAGCACGCAGTCCCTTAGGAGCACATGGTCCCAAACAGATACATGAGAAGGACATGAGATTGGACAAAGCTCATTTCCTTGATGCCAACAGTAAATCACCCTGGCAAACCACTCACTGTCTCCTGTGGTGGCCTGGGTAGGAAGGAGGGAAGGAGGGAAACCTAGAGTGTGGTCATCTGCCTCTAGAATCTTCCTCTCCTGTACTGTTTCCTATAGGTACTGGAGACCTACTTTCTCCAGGAACTGTACAATGTCTTTTTCTTAACTCAGGCTCCTGTAACAAAAATACCATAGATTGGGTGGCTTAAACAACAAGTATTTATTTCTCACAGTTCCAGAAGCTGGAAGTCTGAGATCAGGGTGCCAGCATGGTCAGGTTCCTAATTATGTCCTCACATGGCCATTCTTGGTGCATGCACACAGACAGAGATCTTGTGCCTCTTCCTCTTTATGTAAGGACATTGATCCTATCGTGACAGCTCTACCCTCATGCCCTACTCTAATCCTAATTACCTCCCAGAGACATCACCTACAAACACCATCACACTGGGGGCTAGGGCTTCAACACAGGGACTTGTGGGAACCTAAACCTCAGTCTATAGTAGTCCTCCATGCAATTTTTATCTACTCAAGTTTCCCCAAAAGTATGAAAAAACTAATTAGAGGGGAGAATACAGAATAATGAGCAAGGAGTGTTGCTTTTGTTTACATTATCAAAGTTTGATAATATTTTGATAAAAATTATGGGAGATTAAAGTATATATAGATAGTATATAGGTATACTATACCTGGAAGGACCATTAGAACTTGGAGCTTACAAAATTTCTTTTATTTACAGGGCAGAAACTCGCTTATGGTCTCCACAGGTATCTGAAGATGGGAAAGCGCATCCTTTCAAAATCAACTTGGAATCAGAACCACAGGTATGAATTTTAGAGTAAATGATATTCACATTCTATTTCCTTTTAAGTGATGTGGATGCCTTCCAAGAGAAAGAAGTGGACAATAGAAAAACTTGGAACAAGCCACCTGATAAAGCAATTATCTATCTTTACTCTGTGAGATTAATTTATATTATACACGCCCTTTTTACATCAAGGAAAAAAAGAAGTATGCACAGACAAGCACCCTGTTTAAAGACAGATATGTTCTCTGGAAAAATCTGGCTATATCTACGTACAGTTCACTTATTTTTTCATTCTTTATGATGGACTTCTGCCAAATGACCCTGCCATAATCCAAGAAGTTTAAAATGTTAAAATAAAGCATAACAAAATTAGGGTCTAGCATTTAAAACAGGTGTCTCTAATTTAATAATTGTTGTGAATTTCAATTCTTCGAGGTCTTCACCCAGATTTTATTTTACATGCTTCTTTAATTCTCAGTTCTGTCATTCTGTAATTAAGTTTACACTACAAAAAAGGGTTTGCATTATGTAAACATGGTGATATTCTGAGTATGCAGTAGAATTACAAAAGATAGAGGATTTTCCCTTGAGGCAATTCTAATGAGCTAAATTAATCTAATAATCTGATGCTTATCTGACCATGTCTACTTTCAAAAGCTCCAAAAACACTAAAATTAAACTGACCCTCCATTTGCTGTATGGAAAATGTAATTAAGGAAAGGATTTTAGAACTTCTCCTTAGCCAGACGTTTCCCAAGTTTAGAGAGACAGATGTATCCTGAGTAGTTTAACCTTTAGAGGGCATGAGTTTATTAGATCTTTGCCGGAGCCTTATGACTGGAGGAAAGGAAGAGCTTGAGCCTAAAAATCGCTAAGAGCAAAGGAGGAGAAATCACGCCCCAAAGGCAGTGGGCAGAATGTGGGATATCCTTGAAGGTGAGGACTGCTGTGCGTGTTCTCTTTACTCTGAGTCTCCCAGGCAAAGCACACAGCAAGTGCTCAATAAATAGCTGACAAATGAATGAAAGTAAATGGATAAAGTGCATTTTCTAACATCGCCCAGGACCAAACCTGGGAACCAATTCTCAGAATGGTGCTTGACTGCCCCCAGCCCCAGCTGCTGCAGGGTAAAAGTGGTCGTGCAAGGTGAATGGGATTTAGGTCAGGTAAGAGCTCAGCTCTTCAGGGTAAGGGAGCAAAAGATGAAATGGATGAGACAGGCCATAAATGTGGCGAGAAGGGATCTAAATGCTGGTGGTGGCTTAGCTCCTGGCATCTGAGGTGGATTGGTGAAGAGAAATACCTGTAATCAACATTACCTTTGATAGAAGAAAAGATTGGAAAAGGGAAAAACAAAGTCCCCAGGCAGAGCCGTCCCTTGTAGATGGTCCTTTGCAATAATACCTGATCCCAACTGCTTCCTCTCACCTCCAAGTCATCCCTTAGAGGATACACATGAGAAAAAGAGATCATGTAGTGCTTTAAAAAACAACAGAAAGAAAGGAAAGTTTAAGGCTCACCTATATGCATTTATTGATCACCCAATCTCTTCTTATTACCAGGACAAAATGGATAAAATTCTGAATTTCCTTTTCTGTATATAGTACACATCCAAAATTGTACTGCACTTTTCTGCAAACTAATTTTCCATTCAAAATTTCTCCTAATGTTTAAAATCTGATCTCACCAATATGAGATGCTAAGGTATGGGTTCAGGGTCACCTGGTGGCTCAGTCAGCTCAGCATCTGATTTTGGCTCAGTTCATGATCTCATGGTTTATGAGTTTGAGCCACATCAGGCTCTCTGCAATCAGGGCAGAGCCTGCTTCAGATCCTCTGTCTCCCTCTCTCTGCCCCTCCTCCACTTGTACTCTCTCTCTCTCAAAAATAAATAAACATTTAAAAAAATTATTTTAAAATATATATAATATGACCAAAGTACCAAATCCCCAGTGATCCCTGACCACGTCACAGTACCTGCTACTCTCACACGTGGGGGACTCAGCAAGTATTTATTAAGCACAGGCTGAGCTCAGACCAAAATGGAAGCCTGTGTTTTGCTAACATCTGTCCAGAATTGGAGTTTAAGGGAAATTGTCTGAGTTTTGGTTCTAGAAGCCCCTTTTATAAATCTATGAGCTCTAATTTATGACCATAATTATTACAAAAACTGGATTTTAAAAAATAACCCTAATTTTAAATACTCTGGCCTCTTGTCGATCATGTAGAAGCCCACGTGTCCCACGTCTTGGGGTTAAGCAATATGGATATTTTCTTATGAGAGCACAAATGGGGAAAACACAGAGAATGAGATGGGTTTAAAAAAAAAAAAGAAAGAAAGGTGAAGCTTGGGTTAAAGGCTCCAGAAGCCAGTCAGATGGAGTCTTTGAACATTCCTTTACTTTGAGTCATGGCTCGTTCTTACTGGCACCCTCTCCAGGAGGCTGGTGTTCGAAGGTCTCAGAGATAAGAACCATTTCAATTCTTCCCTTAATGGGCCAGAGGATTCCTACCCTTATGATCCTCAGGCCAGATTTCTGCATGATCAGTTCACATAACTTGGCACTTCAGGACGGACATTCCCTACACACATAGCTCCACTTCAGCAGAACCCCTGCTATCTGAATCGCCAAAACATAAACTAAACAAAATGCAGTAATTGAAAGAAAATAATAAGCAGTGAATTTAACTTGGAGCATGAGCGTGGAGGAAAGCTAAGCAGAGGTTATGTTTGTCTTCTTATTTTATTTTTTAATTAACATGACACCATGCAAAAAGATATCTTGCAAAGACAGGTCTTTGCCCTGTACACACACACACACACAGACACAAAATAGGAACTCTGCAAATAAAGCAACTTTATGGACAACAAAGATATGTCCGTCTGAGAAACAAATGATGTTGATATCTCATGCTTTAAGATGCCTCTATAGGTGAATAAAAATTGCCACTGAGCAAATCGGTATTTGAGTTCTTATTTCTCAAGCCAAGTGAAACTTCCCCTCTTAAGTTTTGTGACCTTAACTATTAGAATAAAATACTCTTTTTTTCATTTTAAAAGTAATATATTCCGTGAGGGGGAAAAAATTACATTCTACCACCCAAGCCCAGCCACAATTAAGAAAATGTTAGTGTATTTATTTCCAGTCTTTTCCCTATGCGTAGAATTGGGATTTAGGGACTTCCCTTACACAGTTATAGTAATAATTGACATGAAATTTTAATGCCTCGGTTTTTTTAATTTGTCCATGCTATTATTAAATAGTTAAATTTTGTTTTTATGAATTCAGACTTGAATCGTAGACTTAAAAAGAATCTTAGAAGTTGTTTAGATCAATCTGTAGCCATTGAAGAAAAGCCTTCCATACAATTCTGACCATGGACTGGGAGCAGATATGCATTTTCCTATACAAAGCATTATTGCTGTAGGCTAATGCTATATTGTTAAAGTTCTGTGTCCTTCAAAGCTGGCATTCTCAAATAAGACATTATGCTCATCTTTGTTTAATGTTAGTTGAACAACTCAAAATTATAATGTAGTTATCACAATATAGGAAAGATGCTTTTCAGAAACAAATATCATTTGTTTCTAAATGAGAAGGTAGTTGTTTCTGTTTCCATAAAGGATTGCATCCTTGGCCATTGAAGATAGGATAATAAAGATGTACAGGAACTATACACACAATCAAGTGAGGTGTGGGTTGGAATTATTTATATTTTCAAAAGATAGCTTTAGTCTACAATTTTTCGATAACTAGAAGGCAGCCCATACAAAACAACCTTTCTTACTCCCCATTTCCCCAAACTCGTCCCTACTATATACAGGAAACACTTGAAACAGATCACTGAAAAAAATTTGTAAGGGTGACTATTTGTCATTTGAGTGGTGAGCATGAGGTCGGGGTGGTATTTTTCATAAATTCCAAATGTGATAAAACACCAGTAGTGCTTCACTGTGGCTTAATCAAATGTATGATGCCTTTTTCTTATTTCCCTGCCACTGTTTTTGGTAAGTAAATACATACATCTGTGTACATCATCAAACACATTGTTTCTTTGGAGCTGGTAATAGCCTCAGTTCTTGGACTGAATCTTTATCTGTGGACAACTTCTTCAAGTAAGAAGTTGGAAGGTGCAACTGTCTTTGAATGCTATCACTGCTGAGGCCTGGAGATTGTTGCCATGAGCTGCATTCTCCCCAATACCAACAAGTCTCTATTAAGTTACC
This sequence comes from Crocuta crocuta, assembly GCF_008692635.1. Taxonomy (NCBI): domain Eukaryota; kingdom Metazoa; phylum Chordata; class Mammalia; order Carnivora; family Hyaenidae; genus Crocuta; species Crocuta crocuta. The sequence continues at coordinate 5,565,880 of NW_027527449.1, read as the reverse complement.
TAGCTTTTACACTGTCAGCTATAGCATTTTATTAATTCAAATTATTATTCCTTAGTATAAGCTAACATGTAAAAATAGTATATTTAAAATGCATTAATTAATTGCAGTGATTAATTATTGAATTCCTAAGAGATGAGAATCATTTGGATGCTTTTGTCTGGGTAAAATAAACACAAGAGCTGGACTATACTGACTGGTACATAATTTTTTTACTGGTATTACTGTTACTGATGATTTTCCAGAAAAAGGAAAAAGAAATTAATGTGGAATACCAAACTTTTCATTGGCTTTGTCTTTTGATTCTTTTTGACCATCAACAATGATGTAAGACATGGCTAGAACATTGCCTCCCCGTGCCATACTTAAATTTATTTACCTTTGATGTAAACAACTTCATTGTGCTTTTTTGGAATGACACTAGCAGCCCATAAACTAATGCTTTGCAAAGCCTAAATACAAATGTGTGAAGCCTATGATAGAAACACTTTCTTTTATCTCCTCTTATGATTATGTGAAGAAAATAGAAAGTTTTTTTTAATTTTAACAAATTACACACTTGTGACCCTTGAAATATATAACCAAAACTGAAAACAGCAAAGGAAAAGCTTGGAGCTGATTAACTCAAATGCTGCTTTTTGGAAGCGCTATTAGAAATTATTAGTGCACAAATATTTTCAGTGGAGATGCCTCATTTACAGGACAATCACCATCCATGCTTATTACTCATTTTAAGACTAAGAAGAAATAAGAGCAGTGACTTTTTCCCCCGTAAAACCATCATATTATATTAACTATTTTTTATAAATTCAATTCTATTTATCAAGATCTTTAAGGCATATCATACTTTGAGTAAAAAAATTCCACAAAGCTTGAGACCTTCAGTTCTGCCTGATTCACTTTTAATTGGCCTGAGAAATTTATAATTTACCAAAACTAAAAGAGGCAATTAGCCTTCTGTCTTCTTTCATTTCAAAAAGAATAACAAAGGCTTGAATCATTGCCACTGGTATTACCTACAATTATTTCCAATTCACTCTTCTCATGCCATAATAATGGCTAATCAGAAAGGTTAATCATAAAAAAAAAAAAGGCAAGCAAAATTCATTATTAAATCAGCCAAAACAATCAGATGGTACCACTGTATAAATATGTGACTACACACATTTTCCCATGTTCTGGGACTTGGCATTTTTCTAAAGCCACATTTGGTTATTTCAGTCAGTGGCAATTATACTGTCAACCCAATCAATTCCTAGGCAGTGAGCCATCATTCTGGAGGTAAAAATAATGAATCAGTAAGATATCAGTCAATCCAATCACAGTTTAGGATCACAGCCTATTGTATACAACTCAGACCTTTTCGAGTTCAAGAGGCTATTATAATATGATGTCCAAGGTTGAAGAGAGAAACGTTGCTCTTTACCACATCCCCGATTTTCGGCACCAGAAGATTTGGGGCAGCTGGAGTCAAAGACTCAGTACAGCTACTATTTGAAACTGCACCCCATTTGCCTATTACAACTATGTTTTAAGTGAACTTTCCCAATCAATAGACCTAGAAGAGGGACTAGGGACTTCGTGTGATGACTGCCTGCTCAGAACCAAAACACCAAAGCATTTTGTGGCTTGGGTCTCTAAAGGAAGTTGTTGGTATGTTCTCAAGCACAAAAATCTCTGTGTAAAACTCTGATTCCTCCCCTAAGAAAGGAAGACAGACTCTTTCTAACAATAACAAGAAAAGCACCATCCCACGACTTACTCATTTGTAATGACAAGAAGAGAAAAAGTGACATGAGCAAGAATATTACAATATCTTATTTCTTAAATAAAAACAGCCTCCTTTCAGTAACATTTCAAAGAATCATAAATGTTTGTACTCGTTGAAATCTGTGTGAATAACTGGTGGCACATTCACAAAAGTAAGCGAAGTTGATGTAAGTGAGTGAGTGAAAATATTGGAAAGATTTAGCTTACTGATTCTGCCAACTGAAAAGATCTGGAAAGAGAATCAGCTCGTGTGTATTTTAGCCTTTCCTCTTGGTTTTCTTCTGTCGCTTAGAAGAAAAAGATATTTAATGACTTTACAAAATTAAAAATCTGTGTAAAAATTAGAAAACCTTATTCCTACATTAAAAAATAATAATATAGAATTTCACATCATTCACGCATGTTTCAGACTTTTTGGGACTTAGATGTTTGGTCCTTTTCTCCAAGCAATAAAGTAGAGATCCTCTTGTGAGTCTTATACATTAGCTATCTCTGAACTGCTGACTTTAGTCCTTCCGAGACTAGAGGAAACACAAAAAGTTCTCTAAATACACACTGTGCAATCATCACAATAAAAAAAGGAAAGTTCTGTATAAATGGTATCCCTCTTCTCATAAGGAAAAATAGTCTTTTAATGCTTATTATTTGTTCTAAATTTAAGGTTAGAACTTAATGCAAAATAAGAATTTTTTGTGGTAAGCATGAAGAAAAACCAAAGCTTTTACTTGGATTAGTTAAAATGATTCAGTATAATGATTCATAAATGCTCCCTCTCTATGATTGTTTTGTTCCCCTGTTTCCTAAAGTGGAGGAAGCTTTAATAAGATATTAATAGAAGAGAAAGTATATATAAGTTCTACTTGAGAAAATGTTAAGTATGATAATTCTTCTAAGCCACAAATCTCACTTCTGACATGGAATTTCGGTATCCAAATGAGTCATATGAGAATTTGTTAACAGCTACAGATGTAAAAGTCAGTAGGGCCAGACAAAAAGAATAATGTTCGAAATATTTTATGGTATTTTAAATAAGGTCAGTTCATCTGCACCTTAACATCTGGTGGCTGGATACAGCACATGTAAATTTCATGAAAAATATAGAAAGGTTTATACTTAACTCCTCCTTTAACCTTGCCATTAATCTTGCAGTGGGGTAAAGAAGCCTTAATTAACAATAGCGATGCTGTAGGTTTGCTCATTAACAGCTTTGTTGTGCATTCTGTGGCTCTGTGTATTTTGTCTGCCGTTGTACAGGAGTTCAAACCCATTGGTACCGCGCACAACAGAAGGGCCCAACCTTTTGTTGCAGCAGCAAACATTGATGACAAAAGACAGGTAGTGAGTGCTTCCTATAACTCACCCATTGGGCTCTATTCAACTAGCAATATCCAAGACGCGCTTCACGGACAGCTGCGGGGTCTCATTCCTAGTTCACCTCAAAAGTAAGTATCCGACTCGCCTTCTGGCCACCATGCTCTTAACAGTGATAGTGCAGTTTCTTTTCCTTTCCGAAGTCCAGCTCTTGCTGTTTTATTTTTACTTTCCTGAAGGCACAGTCAGATTTTTAATTTAAAGACAAGCATCTAGAACATGGTTCTAATGTTCTGGAGTCCAGTCTGCCAGTTCCTGAACATTTAATGAACAGAGGCTTAAAACGAAGAAATAGCTCGCTTCCATCATCCCCCTTCTTAGTCATGTCAATATTTGGTGGTAAATAATCTTCTTTGTGCAATTATCATTCATTTACTTTTATCTAAAAAAAAAAACTATCTTCCACTGAGGAACTTTTTAACCCTTTGTTTTTACAGGATGTGAACTACTTTGAACACAAGCACAATATTCGGCCCAAACCTTTCATAATCCCAGGCCGAAGCAGGTCATAAGCTCTGAGATTGTGATGTCTGGTGTGCATGCTTCTCTAATAAATCCTTACTAATTACTAAGAAGAGTAACACTTAGGTGTTTGGAGTGACTCTGCTCATTTTGAAGCCTATTTCAAAAGCAAAAGAAACAAACTCACTTTTAGCTGAGAACAGTAGGTAACTAACCTCCATTTCAGAGAGTAAATACTGACCAGATTATAGAGCTGTGAAATGTTAGGCAATCACCATGTATATTTATAACTAATACCCCTGCTGCTCTGAGGATCCCATCCAGAACACAGTGACCTTTGAGGCAGGCAGACGTACCCCATTCCCAGGGCAGGATAGCCCAGCCGGCAGGAACAAACATGGCAACCAGCACCCCATCAGGGGTAAGGAAGGAGGTGGGGCCTAGTGGAAATGTTGGTGCAGCTTTCTATGTTTGATAGGCTGTGAGCAGCCCTTCTCAGCCCTGTTTCTCACACCGCCATCAGCCTGCTCTGTAATCCCACTCGTTCTAGCTCTTACATAAAAATAAATCTGGGGGCACCTGGGTGACTTAGTTGGCGAAGAGTCCGAATTTGGCTCAGGTCATGATCTTCCGATTCATGAGTTTGAGCCCCACATAGGGGTCTGTGCTGACAGCTCATAGCCTGAAGCCTGCTTGGGATTCTCTCTCTCCCTCTCTCTCTGCCGCTCCCCACTCATGTTCTCTCTCTCTCTCAAAAATAAATAAACATTTTTTAAAAATTTAAATAAAAAAATAAATCTTCGTCCTTATGGACACTTGCAAAGAAAGAGAGGCCATCTGAAAAGGAACTTTGCTACATGGAGGAAAGCAGTAGAAGGAAAGAGCTGGGAGAAAGGGTGGTATGTTGGTCACCCTCATGGATATAACTCTGTACACACTATAGTAAGAATAAGCAAGCCCTTCAGTTCTGTCAGTCAGAGAAACAGATCATCATCTTCAGTCAGATGATCCTTTTCAAATAAATATCTTATCTAGAAACTGTACTCCAACCCGGGGGAGAAATTAATGCCCTGTGTTGGCACATTGGGAAAGAGTGACTTTAGGAAACCTCAAACCCATTCCTCTGACCTCAGCTACATCAGTCAGCCCAGAGGAAGGGAGTTGGCAGTTAGGGTTTTTGAATAATGATCTAAATCCAATGTCAAAAACTAGCGTCCCATCCAATTTACAGAGGGTGTTTTGTGTAACCCTTCTGTTGTTAAAAAAAAAAAATGAACTTAAGTAAATGCCTTCAGATGGAACATCCACTCTCCATCCTGCCAAAATGCTCATCACTCCCAATACCTGGCCCATTTTCATGTATGTGTAACCCTGCTAGGCCCTGGGGGCGTCCAAGTTTATGATACCTGCTCTGGATGGTCAGTCATCGCTTGATATGTGATCTGTGATCTCCTTGTGCAGACCTTTCCGTAAGCTAGAGTCAGGGCCAGAGGATTATCTCAAAATAAGCTGGCCAATTTTGTGAAATCAGACTCAGACAGAAGCAGTAAGTGGAAGAGCAGCAGACGAGGCTAAAAAGGCAGTGACTACCAAATACATCTTCCCCAACTAGAATGAGCACCTTATATCTTCCCAGCACCTAGGAACAAGGCTGGGACAGACTAAATGCTTCATAATGTTCTTAGATAAAGCAATGAAGTCCTAAGAGTACCTTATAATATTTGAGTGGCAAGAAGAATCAAGAGCTACCACCTTACCTCATACATGAACTCTGCACAAGCCTTTCTTTCCTTCGTTGTTCCCTGGTCCCCATTCTATTTTCTTGCATATCTTCTCCCTATTTCTCCACCTTCAACAGCTTCCCAGCCCCTCCTACAAGTTCACAACACTAGATTAAGAGTTAAAATGCTATGTTACTATTGAATAAATATATATGCAACTTTCTAAAGAAGCATAGTAAAATTAATGCACTTGCATTCTTTTGAGGTTGGTTTAACTGGAAGTTCACTAATCCCAAACCCTAGGACTTTAGGAGATGAGTAAAGTGGTACATTCGAGTAACACAGATCTTGCTTTTGCTGAAGACCAGTAACACATTTAATTTTATAAAAATTCAGGGAAAGTCAGAGGGATTCAGGTAGCTAATGGCCTTCTTTTATATTTTCATTTTAACTCAAACATGGTGATAGTGCAAGCCACTCATAATTTTGTTTTTGTAATTTTGTTATTTCAATATAGCTGAATTTGGGAGAGGAGAAAGGAGAAACAGGAACAAAAGGGTTTGCTTTAAAGACAGGTACTAGGAGCATCTGGGTGGCTCAATTGGTTAAGCATCTGACTTTGCCTCAGGCCATGATCTCATGGTTTATGAGTTTGAGCCCCATATGGGGCTCTCTGCTGTCAGCACAGAGCAAATGCCTCTACTATCTTTCCTTTCTTCCTGTGTCCCCTCACTATTTGTTCTAACTTCTAAATTTCTTGTTCTTACCAAGTGATTCTTCATTGAGGTGGAATTTTAGGTGGCTATGTACCGAGCTACAGCCACACCATCAATGAACAACTTTTTAATCAGAAGTAAGTGGGAGATGCTAAACTGTTCATATGTTAATATCCCTAGGGCCTTAGTTATGTTTCTTTTAATTACTTTATATTGAAGCATATTAAAAAACAGTATTTTCATAGACAAACATGTAAAGTTTTAAACCCAAATTTATAGTTAAAAATATACACAACGTATTTTATAGATCAAATGATACAACAGAATCCTGGGAGTGGTTTTCAGATAGCTCACTTGCAGAAATTTGTTCCAAAAAATCTGTACACAGACCAGGGAAACTAGTTCTCTGTCTGATGATATAGAAGCATGAAGTAATTGAGTGTATCATCAAGCTTACACTCGCCAAGTCACTAAGTCAAAGTCAAGAAATCTCATTAGTATCTAACTTTCCAGGTCATAGGATAGGTCATGGTGACCCATGGTATTACCCATAGTGACCGGAGGCCATGAAAACTATTAAAGTATCAGTTCAAGAGATCTTTTAAAATTGTCCCAAGAAGTTATGAAAAGGTCATTCTTGTTTGCTTAGGGTATATTTCCATGTATTTAATAACCATGAGCCCCTAAATAGAATGATAAAGAAATCAGGGAATAGAAGATACAATCTTGGCTTAAATAAAATTATGTACACAAGCATGCTATATACAAGAACACTAATAACAGACAAAGATTACTAATTACAACTACAAAATAAGGCCTATCTGTAAGTTCTGACTGCTCATAGCTTATTTATCTACTGTCTAGGTCTATGCCTGCACACAGTAGTGTCAGAATAGCTATAAGTGCTTCCTGACAAAGTTCACCATTTTAAGCTCAACTTTCTCAAGATTTAACTCAGTGTTTCAAATCCCAGAATTACAATTTAATATGCTTCGTTGCATATTAAACGAAGGTTAAATAGGTTAGGTCAAATCAATATGATCCTGGGTAAACTGCACTGTAACTGAAAATTTACTTTTATTCTTTTACAAACTTTGGTCGATTTCAGGAGTGAGGAGTGTTGAGCCTACAAAAATGACAAATAAGCCACTTGGCATTTTGTAGGTGATTAACCAGTTTACAGACTGGGTTTTAAATAGGCTCTCAACAGCCAGGAAGTGAAGGAGCACATCTATGTGTTCTGGCCTCATTCAGGTCATGCAGGTGGTTGAACTGGATAACACCAGACAAAAAAAATTTTAATCCATTTACTGACATGGGTTGTCCAGACTAAACAGGCTACAACATTGATATAGTCAGCAAAATCAATGCCCAATATCCTTCTGGTTTTTGCTCTCCATATGGGGTTAACACTGGTAGCCCTAGAAAGTAAATGCAAGAGCCATACCTAAGCCCTAAGAGAAAACAGACTTTGAGATAAATACATCATATAAATTGTTCTCTGTCTTGACTTTATAGCAACACTAACCTGCAAGCATGATAGAAATTTACAAATACTAATATTTCTTTTGGTTTAGTCTTAAATGATTGGGCTTTAAAAAAACTTAATACATTCCATTTTCTTCTAAAATGCATTTCTCATGTTGCACTTAGAATGCATGTACAAAAATTACTTTTTAGTCACTGGCATGTCAGTTGCCTATCCAGATTCAAAGACAAAATGAAATCTTCCTAGCTGTTTTTAAAACTGCATGGCTGGCCTTTCTAGTGTTTTAAGAATTCCCCTCAATTGATCTTTAAAAGGAAATAAGAAATATGTATGGAAATATATGTGAACCTCCAAAATGTTACATGAAATAGCTGCATATGATACCCTAGACAGCATCTAAAGAGTCCAAGGCACCTTATTTGCCCTCTAATCAATTAATTTCAAGGTGACAAGCATTTATTGGCTGTTTCTAGAGGCTGTACTAAATCACTGAACAATTTTTTAAAGTGTCCCGAAATTAAAGCGTGAAAGTAGAAAAAGTTAAAATAGTAACAACATGTACAAAACAGCTTTCAAACATAATCTTTATCACAGAACATACAAGTTGTGGGTTCCTATTCAATGAACACATAACTGCATTTCTGAAACATGCTTCCTATTTTGAAATGTTCAGCCTAAATACCTAATTATTCTTCACGCTGCAAAGTCAGTTACTATTTGTGAAGGATCATTCATTAATGTTTTAATTTTTAAACACTGCAGATCATAAAGGTAAAAGGCCATCCAGCCAATGTAATCTCCCTGCATCATTTGTTTGTGATGTTGGCAAGTTTAAAATTGTGTGGCCTACTTTTAAAAAGTAAAGCTAGTTTCATCTTTTCTACTTTACATACAAATCTATGTGTAACCCTCAGCTTAACATATTGCCTAGGAGAACAGAACCAAAAAATGCAATATCACCTGTACTGTTTCAATTTTCTTGAAATTTTTTCAATCATGAATTTTTAAATGTCTTCCCCTTTTAAAATATATTCTAGCCAGACATAAACATTTTGTTTGAATTTGATTGAATTCACTTCTTACTTTCTGTCTTCAATTCCTTTTAACCTCTCTGTACTTGTTCTCTGTGTTCTTCTGTCTGGATTTTCTGATTCCTGTGTCACCTCTCTGTGTAACGTGGTCATTAACACAGTGGATGCAGTACTCCGTCCGGTATTGACGGTGGCAGTGGACGTAGCACCCCTTCTTCTGTCAGTACTCTTAGTACTATTTGCCCAGGTGACTTGAAAGTTGCTGCTAAGATGGCCCCTAACATTCCTTTGGAAATGGAACTTCCTGGTGTGAAGATTGTACATGCTCAGTTTAATACACCTATGCAGTTGTACTCAGATGACAATATTATGGAAACACTTCAGGGTCAGGTTTCAACAGCTCTAGGGGAAACACCCTCAATGAGGTAATATGAGTCTTTTTGAACAATGGGCATATTAATTAAACACATGGGCAATGTCAACTTTACTGGTGTCTTTTAACGTTGTCTTAACTGGGAGAAAGTTACGTGGAAAGCTTTCAAGAGAAAAATACTAAGGATGTATTACAAATATCTAGACATAATGATAAAAGTGATTTCCAGAATGAATTAAGTAGAGTTTTATGTGACAGATCACAAAAAAATGAAATCATGGAAGAACCAAATGTGTATATCTCTTGGAAAGCTACAGTGTTCTTTAAAATGTCTGGTACGATACTTTTCAAAAGTGATTAATAATATAGTCTACTCTATCCTTCTCCTTCGGAGGTCAAAGTTTGGGAAAGTGATGGGAGGTTCAGAGGGATTTTAAGAGATGACGCCTCTTCTCTCTTTTAATGGTACCTTATGGAGAGGTAATCATTTTTTCATTTGGAATTTTTGCCATAAGTAAGGTTTTATAAACTCAAGCTAATAATGTAAATATTTAATTTCCATTGGTCTCTTATTTTGACTAATTTTTTCTTATTTATGAATATTTGTTCAAAGCACTTTTGCCATCAAGCTTTTCCAATTAAAAAGATTATAAGATAAAGCCTTATTACTTCTTTCAGCATTACATAACCACTTTTTATAAATTAAAGTTTTGTAATGTTTAAGAGTACTATGTAACAATTTTCAAAAATATCTCTTGGGATGAATACAATGAGATAATAATCATGTAATGTATCTCAAAGCTTTTTTGCAAGGAATTTTGGATATATAGGATGATGATTTTCAAATAGGATATAGATAGAAAAATATGTGCAGATAGCAACTACCTTTTATACACAATGCAATTAAATGACATAAAATAATAAAACATTGTGTACCTGACATGTAGTATTATTATTGAGACATTTTCTTATACTTGAATTGTATTTGTAGAATATTAAAAATAAAGCTATCATTGTTAGAAGTGATTTATAATGTGTCTATTAAAAAACATAATGTAGTCAATATAACTGAAAGTCTCTACGTTATGTACTTTCAGATACGAGTTGAATATCTTCAATTTATAAACAAAATTATACCTTTGTTGTTTTCAGGAGTTAACAAATTAACCTTAAAAATAAAATGAAACCATACCTTTCTGTTTAATATCAGAAGTGTATCTGAATTGTATTGACCATTTTATGACTGAGAATTATCAAACTGGGGTCACTCCTACACTTCCTACCACATGTATGTTGTTTTTTTTCTGAGAAAAGTTCATTTTGTTCACATTATAATTATATATCCGTCAAACACGAGTGTTATTTTTTTAACTGCTATTCTCTAACAATCACATTTTAGTTGCCCTCCAAAGTATTCTGCCAGATGGAGATGTAACGTAATTTAATGACATCTTCAAGATGACCCACGTGAATTCATATCATATTTTTAACTGTCATAGAGATCAACTTAAAAATACAGAAGCTTTGTTCAGGAGTTACTGCAAATAGAGTGATCATTGCTTATTCATGTCTTGTGGCTTCTTGCACACCCCCTGTGCCACGACGCTCCTGACACTGCTTCACCTGCCACCCTGTGTTTCAGTGAACCCGTAGCCTCCGTGCCCCCCCAGTCAGATGTGTACCGGATGCTCCATGACAATCGGAATGAACCTACCCAGCCCCGCCAGTCGGGCTCCTTCAGAGTGCTCCAGGAATTAGTGAACGACGGCCCTGGTGAGCAGCCATGAATGTGTGCTGGGACAGTATTATGAAGGACATTAGAAAAGTCAAGGGACGGGAGGACAGTAAACATACTGGGAATGAAAGTCTAAAACTTTATTCAATTCAGTGATCAAATGAATCTTTCCTCAGAAGGACTGGGGTGGTGCTTGGTTTTGGAAAGGAGCATCCAGAATGTGTCCAAGTTGCCACCAACGTGGTGATAAATGAGAACAAAACAGATTCCCTCCACAGTAATCAAGGGGCTAATTCAGCTTCAAAATCATAAATTCCAATTTTCAACGGATATTGCAAAATTTCTCAGCCTCCCCCCACATTCCAGGGTATCATCATCATCATCATCAAAATTTTTAAATAACACTGAAATGAACCCTTACTATGTTCCAAACCCTGTGCTAAGTACTTTGCATACTCGATCATTTATCCTCACAGTAACTTGTGAGATAGGAACTATTATTTTCTCTACTTAATAAATGAGAAACTGAGGCATAGAGACAGCAGATTTGTACAAAGAGATGCAGCCAGTAAGAAGCAGGGCTGAATCTCTAACCACCCTTGCTGTCCTCAGGGCTTACACTCTTACCAATGTTTTTCCATCAGTAAAAGATACACTGTCCTTTAGGGGCACCCGGGTGGCTCAGTCGGTTAAGCATCTGACTTCGGCTTGGTCATGATCTCATGGTTCGTGGGTTCCAGCCCCACTTTGGGCTCTGTGCTGACAGCTAGCTCAGAGCCTAGAGCCTGCTTCGGATTTTGTATCCCCGTCTCTCTCTGACTCTCCCCTGCTCACGCTCTCTCTCTCTCTCAGAAATAAATAAAACATTTTAAAAAAAATTTAAATAATAAAAATAATAAAAAACTGCACAAAAATGCCCCACTAGGAGAGCTAATATCTTTTTAAAAGAAAAAACAAGTGTTGGTGAGCATGTGGAAAAATTGGAACCTTTGTTCATTGTTGATGGGAATGCAAGATGGTGCAGCCATTGCGAAAAACAGTATAGAGGTTCCTCAAAAACTTAATGTAGAATTTCAATATAAACCAACAATTACATTCCTGGGTCCATACTCAAAGAATTGAAAGCAAGGATTCAAACAGATGTTTATACACCAATGTTCATAGCAGCATTATTCAAATAGCCAGAGAGTGAAAACAACGCATACGTCTATCAACTCATCAATGGATAAACAAAATATGGTCTACCCACACAACAGAATATTATGCAGCCTCAAACAATGAAATTCCAATACATGCTGCCACATGGATGAACCTTGCAAACATGCTGAGTCAGACAGGCCAGACACAAAAGGACAAATATTGTGTGAGTCCACTCATTTGAGGTACCTAGAATAGGCAAGTCATAAAGACAGCAAGTAGAATAGAGGTCACCAGGGTCTGGGAGGAGGAGAGAATAGGTAGGTACTTTTCAATGTGTACAGGGTTTTTGTTTGGATGATGGAAGAGTTCTGGAAAAAAAAATTATTGGTTATGGTTGCACAACCTTGTGAATAGACTTACTGCTACTGATTTACCCATTTTAAAATGGTTAAGATGGTCAATTTTATGTTATGCATATTTTACGCCAATAAGAAACAGGAAAAAATGCAAAATGTTTTCTGCCTCTTTGTTCATTTTAAAACAGCTCCTTACAACAATGACAACAACAACTTTTAACTAATTCTGGTTCGTAAGGGCCTGCTTCAGAGCAAGTTATGCTTGAAGCAGTCCTACTCCTTTTGAAATGATGGTAGCCGTGCAACTTAAGAATTCCTTAAGTTAAAGTGCACACCTTAAAATAGAAGCAAAGTACGAACTAGCCAGTAGCCAGCTGTTCCCTTGCCATAAATGGAAACACTTTGTTTTTCAGATGACCGTCCTGCTGGCACTCGGAGTGTGAGAGCTCCAGTTACAAAAGTCCACGGTAGCTCTGGCAGCACACAGAAGATGCCACTCTGTGACAAATGTGGGAGTGGCATTGTGTAAGTTTCATTTTTAACCCAGGAATTCACTATAAATCTTGGTATCTGCTCTCTATGTCTATTCAGTGACTTAAAAGATATCCATGACATTTAGTACATTTGACCAGAATGCATTCAATGCACCCTAAAATTGGCATATAATGTGAATCAGCAATCTGAACTTATAATTTCATATATTTTCTCATAAAAAATTTTCCTAGAAGTATTTTTAAAAAACCACATCCAAGAATCACAATTTCACTTCAAAAAGCCCTCTTTTTATTAATATACAATCTTTAAATACTTACTTTTCTGTATAAACTCAGGGAACCAAATACTTGGATCATCAGGTTGTTCATTAGAACACATTATCTTTACTTTGTTTCTTAAGTTGCACAAATATTGAAATATAATTTTTAAAAATGCAGTCAGCTTCCATTCAAGGGCCTTATGTTCGAATAGCCACACTTGCTAGTTCAAATCTTCCAGCGAACCAAGTCATTTCAATCTCTCCACCGCAAATGCCTCACATGGCCACTTCTCCCACCCCTTTATTCTGTTCCTCTATTCCACACTGAGGTACCATTGGTCCAAGTTTCCGGGATTCATCCCAGGAGGGTAGTGCAGGCCAAGCCTGATTCCAGCAAGTGGCAGAATGTGACATGGAAAGAAAGAAGCAGGACAGGGAGCTCCGGAGCAGAAAGGATCTCATAAAACACAAGAGTTTATAATGGTACCAAAAGCAGTGACCTCACCCACGCTGGAGTAAACTGTTTTGACAGCAGAGGTCAGCCCACCCACCCATGGCAATCCCATCTCTGCTCTTGAGTCGATTTTCTCTGTGCCCCATAGAATAAAGGCTGCACCACCAATACAGAAAGCAGGCAGAGGGATTTCTAGCCTTGTAGGCAACCTTGGTCAAAATCAGAATCCCGTGCAGAGGTGTTAGTCTTATTTATATCATGCTTTCTTCTTTCAAAGAAACAATCGGCAAAGATCATGAGGTGAGACCAAATAACTGATGTAGAAAGGACTTGTTTGAAAACTCTGAAAAATATGCCCCCGTCAACGTGAGCGAGAAACACGTGATGTGTTATTGTGGTCCTCATGGATGTGACAATGACATCAGTTTCACAGCCTTGCTGGTTTTACAGCTGGAGGCCGTTTCCTGAATATGAAACAGATAACACCTGCCTTATCTGCAGCGTCCTCCCCCTTTGTATCATGTTTTTGGCTTTGTGTTTTGTTTTGTTTTGTTTTGTTTTACTTGATCTCCCTTTTCTCTACAGTGGTGCTGTTGTGAAGGCGCGGGATAAGTACCGGCATCCCGAGTGCTTCGTGTGTGCCGACTGTAACCTCAACCTCAAACAGAAGGGCTACTTCTTCGTGGAGGGGGAGCTGTACTGCGAAACCCATGCAAGAGCTCGCACGCGGCCCCCAGAGGGCTACGACACAGTCACTCTTTATCCCAAAGCTTAATTTGAGTCTTAACCCAGACCGGAGCACGCACACCCTCACGCGCACTTAACGCAGGAAGACATCAATAGCTTTGCGCAGAAGTATAGCAAACTGTTGACTCCAAATCTAAAACCAAGGCTTTTAGACATTCATCTTATTGTTACTGAAGAAAAGGAGTGGGAGACAAATGCCTGCTATAAATATATGTGTAAACACACATTTAGCTATGTTTTGCAGCTTTTCTCTCTGGGGCTAGCAGTGACTGAATGACATTTAAAGCAATACTTTTTTTCTATGTCCTACTCCACAACTTACATTTGTATTATGACATCAAGATATTTGGGGAAGCCTAATTACCTTTCTTTAACAAGCTGTTTTTGCAATTGTAGTAAATACCAAATGACAGTTGTCTGTTATTGTTTTATTATAGTGCATGTCAGGAAGAAATTCCCTAGATTTCTCTAGTTTCATATTCAAACAATTATACCACCAGATGCAATATCCATAATAAATACATAAAATATTTTTAAAATACCGAATGAAGTGGCACTCAATGCATTCAAATAAAAGCAACATTCCAACAAGAGACCCAATCATATCTTGACATGTACACTAACAACCCAGCTATTTTAAGAAAAATATGGTTTAGTTTTTGTAAGTCCTTCACTCTTTCTTATAAGCCCACAATTTCTACTGATAGGACGAACACTTAAATTTGCTAATTAAAGATAATTCACTCCCTTTCCATTAAAACAGTTGCTTATGCTCTGAAATGGTCTCTTTCATTTTAAATGCTTCTTTCAGATGAACTATTCAATCAAGTTCAAGGCTCAGACCTCCCTGAAGGCTATCTCTTCTTGCCCAAAATTTCACCACTGCTGCCTCCTCCTTCCCAAGATGGCATCTCCAAAAGGGGACAGTTTCAGGACACTTGAGAGGAAGGGAGGGGCTGCTGCCTCCTGGGGCCCTATTGTACCCACAGCTAAAGTTCATGGTTTCACTTGTGGTTTGTTTTCTCCACGTGGTTGGCGGCAGGCAACTAACCCACCTCCAGCATCATCTCAGGAAATCCCAGCTCAGCCTTCCCTGGAGTCACGGATCCTTTGCAACTCAGCCCTGAACTCCACCTGGCCCCTGGCTGTTTTGTCACCTTGCCTCTCACTATGGTGGCCATGTGGCAATGTCCTTAACTTACATGTCTTACCTACTTCCTATGATCCTCACTGGGGATACCTGGGAAGCTTCTCAAACTGCCGCACACAAACCAATCAAACTGGCAGGGTGTGGAGGTGGAGAGGTAGGGACCGTCTCAGGCCCTCTGTCTCACCCCCTGGTCACAAAGTCATCTCTACCCTATTACAGCTGCTGCCAGTGGGCCTGGAGCAGGTAATCTCCTTCTGTCCCAAATGGAAAATAGGGCACATATTGTATTGCTCTGGGATTCCCCCAGACTTAACCAATTATTTCTGACTCTGACCCGTCTAAGGTTTTGATCTAGTGAGACAAGCCAGAACACCAGCCTGGCCCCTCAGGCATCTGAGATTGCAACTGGAGCCCCTGCACCAAAACCAATTCATTAACAAAAGGATTCAGATAAAATGAATAAAATACATAGAGATCAAGGAAATGAACATACCCAAAGTAGATTACATTTCTTTCAGATGTTAGTTTAAAACATTTTGGTCTGGGAAGGATATAAACTTAGAAGATTGGGAGCTATAGAACAAATAAATGGTAATTGACTTAGAAGATTCAAGAAAGTTGAAATCCAAAGTAGCAATGGAGAAAACTGAAAAACAACCCAATATACCCTCCAGAATCTTGCCAAGGTATGGAAATTATCAGCTATAGCATTTCTGGACTAGGGGATAAAGGCGGCATGACTATCGGGAAGAGCAAATAGAAGCTGTTTGAGAAATACTTAATCCCCACAGCTGTCCCCTTTCTTATAGCATATGGCCCTTTCCAGTGGAAGTCCTCTAGGAACTATCTGTAGAAGGTAAAACAACATCCAAATGGGAATCAGGAAGCACAGCTGAAGACAGTGTACTGTACTAGAAAGAGGTAAAATTAAGAATGAAAGACTTGGGGTGCCTGGGTGGCTTAGTCGGTTGAGCGTCCGACTTTCGCTTAGGTCATGGTCTCACGGTTCGTGGGTTGGAGCCCTGCATCGGGCTCTGTGCTGACTGCCAGCTCAGAGCCTGGAGCCTATTTCGGAGTCTGTGCCTTCCTCTCTCTCTGACCCTCCCCTGCTCACGCTGTCTCTCTCTCTCTTTCTCTCTCCTAGAAATAAAATATTAAAAAAAATTTTTTTTAATTAAAAAAAAAAAAAGAATGAAAGACTTTGGGGCACATGGGTGGCTCAGTCAGTTAAGCATCCGACTTCCACTCAGGTCGTGATCTCACAGTTCGTGGGTTCGAGCCCCGCATCGGGCTCTGTGCTGACAGCTAGCTCAAAGCCTGGAAGCTGTTTTCGGATTCTTTGTCTCCCTCTCTCTCTGACCCTCCCCTGCTCATGCTGCCTCTCTCTCTCTCTCTCTCTCTCAGAAATAAATAAAACATTTTTTAAAAAAGAATGAAAGACTTCATGATAAAAGTGTACATGAGACATTATGCTGTATATTAATGCACACTGTATATTTGTATATAGTAGAATAATAATGGATGGCTTAACTTCACATGTTTAATAACAAGAAAAAAAAGTAGTGTAGTTTTTTTAATAGTATACTTCTAATTCAAAGTTCAAGAGAGATAAAGCTTAAATCTAGTAATTCAGACTATGTGACCAAGGCTTGGGAAGTATGTCCTGAAGCTGCATGTTCATTATATTTAATACAAATTATTCTTTTGACAATTAAATCTAGACATTTCAACATGTAGAGAATTAATAAATAGAAATGAATGCAATAATTTATATATAGCTTTGCACTCACAGTATGGAACTTGCTTGGGATTCTCTGTCTCCCTCTTTCTCTACTCTTCCCCTGCTCACGTTCTCTCTCTCTCTCTCTCAAAAATAAACAAACATTTTAAAAAATAAAATAAAAATGGCCAGAAAACATGAACAGACATTTCCCCAAAGAAGACATCCAGATGGCCAACAGACACATGAAAAGATGCTCAGCATCACTCAACATCAGGGAACTACAAATAAAAATACAGTGAGATATCACTTCAGGCCTGTCAGAATGGCTAAAATCAACAACACAAGAAACAAAAGATGTTTTCAAGGATGTGAAGAAAAAGGAACCCTTGTGCACTGTTGGTGGGAATGCACACTGATGCAGCCACTCTGGAAAACAGTATGGAGGTTCCTCAAAAAGTTACAAATAGAATTACCTTATGATCCAGCAATTGCAATACTGGATATTTACCTAAAGAATACAAAAACACTAATTCAAAGGGATATATGCACTCCTATGCTTATAGCAACATTATTTACAATAGCCAAGATATGGAAGCAGCCTAAGTGTCCATCAATTGATGAATGGATAAAGAAGCAGTGATATATATATACGGTACTATTCAACCATAAAAAAGAATGGAATCTTGCCATTTGCAATGATGAATGGAACTAAAAACTATAATGCTAAACAAAATAAGTCAGAGAAAGACAAATACCATATGATTTCACACATATGTGGAACTTAAGAAATAAAACAAACAAGCAAAGGGAGGAAAATGAAAGAGAGAGAGTAAGAAACAGATTTCCTAATTATAGAGAATAATCTGAGGGAAGGGGGTGGACAATGGGTAATATAGGTGATGGAGGTTAAGGAGTAAACTTGTAGTGATGAGCACTAGGTCTTGTATGGAAGTATGGGTGTACTATATTGTACACCCAAAACTAATATAACACTGTATGTTAACTAATTGGGATTAAACTAAAAACCTAAATAAAATGAAAAAAATAAATGCAATATGAACATTGTTTTTAAATATATAAAGTACAAAATAAAAATACAATGTTAAAATGGAAAGGAATTAAAGCAAAAAAAAAAAAATGAGAAAGCAGTATAACCCTCCCATACTAGCATTTTGTCTCTCAATAAGTTCACACTAGATTCTACATTGGAATTCACGCCATGAACAAAGACTGCCAACCGATTTTGATATTGCTCACAGAACAACACATTTCCTTAGTAAGCAGACGAGTCACTACGTTTATATTTACAAGCTTATTAAAGCTAACATTAATCAACGAAACTATCCATTAAGAATAAGAACTATCTTATAAGAGTATCTATGGACTTTGGGCTCATGATTAACTAAATTATAGGTGTTTTTTTTTTTTTTCAAAGTAAACATAGGGTAGAGTTGCTACGCTCTCTACCAATAGGATAAACAAGTGAATAAAAAGCACTCCTAGTTATCATATAGGTTTGCACCTGTGTAAGCAGAGTAAAATGTAACGGTTAACATGACACACAAAGAGGTTACTCATCTCCATGTAAGATAATCTCCAGTTTGTCCAACATGAGAACACTCCAAGATAAACAGAATGGAACTCTGGGTTTCTTCTATTAACAACTTTAGTTGCAAGTTTGTCAGGTTGACCTTTAAACAGATTTGATTTCTGCCTTGCAAAACTGTTACTTATAACCATTACTCTATTATCATGTCATCATAACCTAATGTTCTCTTATTATTTATGCTGTGCCATCTGAATCTTAAGCACAAAAAAGGTGATTCAAGAAAGAATGAGATGTTCAGATAATTGAAGTAAATAAACCATTCATCTCCTCTAGGACCACTTCAAGATAATCCTCTCAAGTCTGTTCATTTTGGAGAGCACTCAGTAAATATTTATTTGAAAACCTACCAAGTAAGAGATGTTGAATACAGGCATAACAATATGGATGTTTGAATACTTCTCTCTACATTTACAAATTAACATTTTTAAACTAATTAGAATGCTTCATGTGATTAATTTTAAAACAAAGCACATATAAGAACTGGTTGCTTGTAATTATCCTTCCAAATTTTTAATAGTATTATTAATCATTCATTTCAGAAGAACACAAAATCAGATATTAACATTGTCTTTTTAGTTACCTGAAAACTTTGTCTAAATATGCAAAGAATGTCCAACATGTTTTCCTTTCTCTAGGAATAAGGCATGTCAGTATTTGTAAATTTACGCAAACCCAAAGCACAATTCCATTGTCCATCAAAGAATAATACAATACCTGCTCTTAAAACCCAATTACTACCTCTATCATAACTATTAACCATAAATAGATTTTAAGATTATATATTAGATGCCAAATATTTGGGGATAACAATTATTCCATTCCTTTATTTATTCAGTTTTTCACCTGGTGCAAGTTATTATTTCTGCACCAAAAGCAAAACAATGTTGTGAGTTTGAGAACTATTTCTCATGAGGTCAAATTCTGATCCTATATCCTTTTCTGGAGTATAGGGGTTGAAAAACACAGGTATGTGTATTAGCCATCATATGTATATGCACCTAGGCATGCACATATCTCTGTTTCACAAAAGCATGGAGGTTATGCAACCAAAGTCATGGATAAGAGCTGCTTGAGGCACAATTATGTCCACAGGTGCTGTGGTTGCTCAGCCTGCCCTTTCACACATCTGGGCTCCAGGTGCTGCTATCTGACTTCCCAAAGCTCCCAACCCTTTCAGAGTACTGCTTCATGTCACAGAGCTTTTCATTCCTCCTCATGAATACACCTGTACTTGATTCCAGTCTCTCTGATCAATGCTTGCTCTGCCATCGAATGGACTCATTTGTGCTAACAAGTACTAAAAGTCTTCTACTGCCTCCATTCGTGTCAAATATTTGTGTTGTGTGTATTTTGAAATGTCTTCAATGGTAGAAATTCTAGATAGAGAAAAATAAGTTGGAACAGAACTAGAGGAATAGGTTATGGGTAGGATTTGGACAAAGAAGACAGATATATGAAGGTTTCACATTTGTAGGGATGACATAGAGCTTTTCTCCCTCTGACAGAGGCCAAAGCAATGGGCAATGCACTTTCTCTGGACCAAAGCACTTAGCTCAGATAAATGCTTTGTTTGTGAAGCTTACAGAGGGTAAGTAAGCGTTTATCAGTTTGAGTAAATTTAAAGGTAGTGGTCCCTTTAGTCTCCTTTAGACTGAGGAATCTAATTCAGATCACACAACTCTGTGAATGTACTAAGAACCATTGAATTACACTTTATTATTTTTTAACAATATGTTCTATTGCTTTTTAAAAAATCTTACTTAGTTAATATGCAGTACAATGTTGGTTTCAGGAGTAGAGTTCAGTGATTCGTCACTTACATTCATAACCCAGTGCTCATCATTATAAGTACCCTTCTTAGTACCCATCACCCATCTAATCCATCTCCCACACACCTCCCTCCATCAACCCTCAGTTTGTTCTCTATCATTAAGAGTCTCTTATGGTTTGCTTCCCTCTCTCCTCTTTTTCCCCCTACTTCCTATATGTTTATCTGTTTCATTTCTTAAATTCCACATGAGTGAAAGCATATGGTATTCGTCTTTCTCTGACTGACGTTTCACTTAGCATAATACATTCTAGCTCTAACCACATCATTGCAAATGGCAAGATTTCATTATTTTTGATGGTTGAGTAATATTCCATAGTGTGTGTGTGTGTGGGTGTGTGTGTGTGTGTGTGTGTGTTCATCAGTCAATGGACATTTGGGCTCTCTCCATAGTTTGGCTATTGTTGATAATGCTGTATAAGCATTGGGGTGCATGTACCCCTCTGAATCTGTATTTTTATAAACTTTGGGTAAATACCTAATAATGCAATTTGCTGGGTCACAGGGTAGTTCTATTTGCAGTTTTTTGAGGAACCTTCATACTGTTCTGCAGAATGGCTGCACCAGTTTGCATTCCCACCAGCAGTGTAAGAGGGTTCCCCTTTCTCTGCATCCTTGCCAACACCTGTTGTTTTCTGTGTTGTTAATTTTAGCCATTCTGACAGGCATGAGATGGGATCTCTCATCACAGTTTTGATTTATATTTCCCTGAGAATGAGTGATGTTGAGCATCTTTTCATGTGTCTATTAACCATCTGGATGTTTTCTTTAGAAAAGTGTCCATCCATGTCTTCTGTCCATTTCTTAACTGGGTTGTTTGTTTTTTGGGTGTTGAGTTTGACAAATTCTTTATAGATTCTGGATACTAACCCTTTATCCAATATATCATTTACGAATGTCTTCTCCCATTCTGTAGGCTGCCTTTTAGTTTTGTCGATTGTTCCCTTTGCTGTGCAGAAGCTTTTTGTCTTGATGAGTTCCCAATTGTTCATGTTTGCTTTTGTTTCCCTTTCCTCCAGAGACATGTCTAATAAGAAGTTTCTCTGGCCATAATCAAAGAGGTTGCTGCCTATGTCCTCCTCTAGGATTTGATGGTTTCCTGTCTCACATGTAGGCCTTTCATCCATTTTGAACTTATTTTTGTGTATGGTGTAAGAAAGTGGTCCAGTTTCATTCTTCCACATATTGCCATCCCAGTTTTCCCAACACCATTCGTTGAAGAGATTGTCTTTTTTTCCATTGGGTATCCTTTCCTGCTTTATCAAAGATTAGCTGACCATATAGGTGTTGGTCCATTTTTGGGTTTTCTATTGTGTTCCATTGATCTATGTGTCTATTTTTGTGCCAGTACCATACTGTCTTGATGACTACAGCTTTGTAATGTAGCTTGAAATCCAAAATTGTGATGTCTCCAGTTTTGTTTTCCTTTTTCAGGATTGCTTTGGTTATTCAGGTTCTTTTGTGGTTCCATACAAATTTTAGGATTGTTTGTTCCAGCTCTGTGAAAAATGCTGGTGCTATTTTGATAGGAATTCCATTAAATGTGTAGATTATTTTGGGTAGTGTAGGCATTTTAATAATGTTTATTCTTCTAATCCATAAGCATGGAATGCTTTTCCATTTCTTTGTGCCCTCTTCAGTGTCTTTCATCACTGTTTATAGTTTTCAGAGTACAAATCTTTTACTTCTTTACTTAGGTCTATTCCTAGACATCTTATTGTTTTTGGTGCAATGTAAATGGGATCGATTTCTTGATTTCTTTTTCTGCTACTTCGTTATTGGTGTGTAAAAATGCAATAGATTTCTGTACATTGATTTTATATCCTGTGACTTTGCTGAATTCATGTATTAGATCTAGCAATTTTTTGGTGGAGTCTTTCAGGTTTTCTACATAGAGAGAGCATCATGTCAACTGCAAAGAGTGAAAGTTTGACCTCTTACTTACCAATCTTTATGCTTTTATTTCTTTTTGTTCTCTGATTGCTGAGGCTAAGGCTTCCAGTACTATGGTAAATAGTAATGATAAAAGTGGATCTCCTTGTCTTGTTCCTGAGAGGATCTCAGTTTTTCCCAATATTAGCTGTGAGTGTTTCATATTTGGCCTTTATTATGTTGAGATACATTCCATCTGCCCTTGCTTTGTTGAGGGTTTTTATCAAGAATGGATGTTGTATCTTCTCAAATGCTTTTTCTGCATCTACTGACAGGATCATATGGTTCTTATTCTTTCTTTTATTAATGTGGTGTATCCTGTTGATTTGTGAAAATTGAACCAGCCTTGCAGCCCAGGAATAAATCACACTTGATTGTGGTAATTCTTTTAATGTACTGTTGAATTCAATTTGCTAGTATCTTGTTGAGAACGTCTGCATCCAGGCTCATCAGGGAGGTTGGCCTCTAATTCTCCTTTTTAGCGGGGTCTTTGGTTTTGGAATCAAAGTAATGCTGACTTCATAGAATGAGTCTAGAAGCTTTCCTTCCATTTCTTTTTTTTTTTTTTTAACAGTTTGGGATGAATAGGTATTAACTCTTCTTTAAATGTCTGGTAGAATTCCCCTGGGAAGCCACCTGGCCCAGTACTCTTGTTCGTTGAGGGATTTTTGATAACTGACTCAATTTCTTTGCTGGTAATAGCTCTGTTCAAATTTTCTATTTTTTCCTGTTTCAGTTTTGATAGTTCTTGAGTTTCTGAGAATCTGTCAGTTCCTTCCAGATTGCCCAGTGTGTTGGCATTTTGAATTATACTTTAAAGGAGTTAATTATGTGATATGTAAATTATATCTCAAAAAAGCTATTATTTTTTAAAAGAACATTATTAATATAAATATGTATTTGTCACCAATCTGTTAAATAGACAGATTCATAAGATTAGAAATGGCTAGAACCAGCACCTGGGTGGTGGCTCAGTCAGTTAAGCATCTGACTTCAGCTCAGGTCATGATCTCACTGCTGGACAGTCTGAGCCCCACATGGGGCTCTGTGCTGACACCTCAGAGCCTGGAGCCTGCTTCCAATTCTGTGTCTCCCTCTCTCTCTGCCCCTCTCCCACTCACACTCTGTCTCTTTCTCTCAAGAATAAATAAACATTTAAAAAATTAAAAAAGAAAAAGAAATGGTTAGGACCAAAAGAAACAACATTAAATATTGTTCCTTATTTAGATGAGTCACAAATTCTTTTTCTGGAAAATCCTTGATCAATGCTAAAATAATAGCAATAGCTAACACTTAACATGTCTCTTGCTCTGTACCAAGAACTGTTCTAAGTGCTTTACATGTATGAACTCATTCAGTCTTCACAGCAGTGCTGTGAGGCAGGCATTACTTTTCTTCCCATTTTACCACAAGGAAACTGAAACACAAAAAAGTTAGCTAAGGTTTTTCCTGTAGTAAATAGTGGAGATAGAATTTGAACCTGGGTAGTCTGGTTTTAGAATCCATGCTCTTGAATCCTGTCTCTGCTGCTTCACATTACTTCTGCACAAGAGATTTAAAAGCTTTTCATTTAGGATGATTATAAAGCTTCCATAGGACAACAAAGCCCTCAGTGAGCTTTATAAAAAGTATCTCCTAGACTCCATTTCAATACAACTTACTCCAAGTTTTTAGTTACAAAATGGTGGTTACAGAAATGAGCTCTGGGCTTTGGCAAACCTGAAACAAAACTAGCTCCACTATCTTCTAGCTGTAAACTATGGAGAAATCATGAAATCTTCCCAGACCTCAGTTTCATCAATCAAAAAAGTAGGATGATAATCTCTACTTTACAGGATTGTTGTAAGGATTAAATTAAGATAATTCATATAAAAATATCTGACACATTTCCTCCTAAAAACTATTATTCTGTATACATTTCACCATTTAATCCCAGATTCAAAATATTATTTCTATGCCATCTAATTGTTCTTGGGGTCCAAAATCAAGAGCCAATCAAATGAGCACAACTGTATCAAGCTGGAAAATTCACAGAACTAGATGCCTATTCCCAACAATCCCAGGAGCGTTGACATTTCATCCTGAGATGCATCAGATTCATGAAGTTCACTGGAAGTTTTCTTCATTGAGGAGGAAAATTTTTAAAGCCTGAATTCATGCAACCTGACTCCACCAAAGACTCACTGGCAATATTCTGTTATTCTCAATGGTAAGTTCAAAGCTGTTCTTATATACTTTAGGGATTTAGAGGACTAACAAAATTATAGTGACTCCAAGTAAAAACTCCAGTTGCTCAAACAAAGGCAAAGAATGGCAACAACAACAAAAACTATAGGTTATAATCTTATAGCTATAAAGAGGACTAAGGTCCCTTTATTGACTATATGTATTTTGAGTGTATAGACTCTTAATTGAATGCTTACAAAATTCTTGACATAATACTGGTCATATTTATACATTATTTCTAATCCTTATTACTTTGCCAAATAAATATTTTACAGATGAGAAAAAGTATCAGAGAGCTTAACTTTTGTACAAGGCCAAACAATTAAAGAAAAAAGCATTTAAACTCACTAATATTCCCTAGTAATAAGTAATATGTTTTGGAAATCTTTAAATCTATGAATTCTAAACACTATTATAATTCTTCCTCTCTATAGTTTTGTTTTATTTATATCAGTCTTAACTTGTAGCCCATGTTTATTCTCTTTATAATAAGAGACATCTCTTCCATAAGTGCTAGGAAAAGGAGTGTGGAATAATAAAAATATTAAGTAATGCAACAGGTAAGGAGATTGTCATGGAAAGAGCTCTAAAGAAGGTTCTGGATCCTAACTGCAGCTCTTCCCCTGGGCTTTAACCCCTTAATCTGCAGAAAAATGGAGATAGACTGGATGATCTCGAAATTCTACCAGCCCAAAGAGTCCAGACCCGAACATGACATTGTCTTTATCAATATTAGCCAGCATGCCATTTTCTCCAGAGAGAGCATGCCATCAATGTGACTAGGTTCTTGGTTCAATTTAGACATTTCATTCTGTTCCAATGGTCATGGACACTACCTCTGACTCATGTCATAGCTCACAGCTGAAATCAAGTAAGGAATATGGATTTCTTATTGCAAACTCATTCACTCTGTTGGGAGTAAACATTAATGGTATCTCCATATAGCAAAGAAAACATGTTACTATTATTAAAGTGTGACCAAGTGGCCTTTGTCAGTGCAGCTCCTTTAGTGTCCAACAACCAGAAAGCAGTTTATCATCAGAAGAAGGGGGGGTCACATACTTTGAGCTGAATTAGACTCCTCAGTCTAGAAGAGGATACAGAGACCACTACCTCTAAATTTGCCCAAACTGATAAACCCTACTTACCCACAAGAAACTTCACATGGGCACTTAACTACCTGAAGTGCCTTGTTTCAGAGAAGGGGCATTCGTTCCGGACTGCTAGCCTCTGTCACAGAGAGGAAAGCTCTATATCATCTCTACAAAGTGGCCAAACCTTCACATGTTCAAAGAGACTGGTGGTCCTCTGTCTTCTTGGTTGAAATCATGCTCATTACTTCATTCCTCATGTTCTCTTCCCGACCTATTTCTTCCTTTGTGTCTCTCTCTATCACTGACTCTTCCCAGCCTGCAAGCATGGACCAACTACTATACACCATCCTTAAAGTATCTCTTTCCCTAATACCTATCCTTCTCAAGCTACCTTTATTGCGATCTAGGGTCTATCCCTTTAGCACATCAAACTTCTCAGACTTAAACCAACTCCACCTTCTCTGTATGCCCCCTTTACCACCATTAGTAAGTTCTCTTAAAATGGCAATCAGCTTCCTAAAAGCCAAAGCTAATGGCCATCCTTAGTGAGTTGTAGGCTTCATTCTATACAGGTGAAATCGGGTTAAATCAACACTAAAGGAAACTTAGAGAAGGCAAAGTAGAGGTATTTGCATTTGACAGCTCAAAGGCCCACTATGAATCATAGACTTCCTAAGTCACCAGCACACCAGCACAGTCCCCCTTTATTGCCTTAAGAAAATTTCCCTAATTTATTATACCCTAGGAATAGTTTGGTTACTTGTTCACACTACTGTGGATCTCAGCTATGAGTGATAGCCTTGTGATCTGAGGCTTGAAAAAAAATCTTCTGGATCTAAAAAAGCCCAGAAGTATTTTAGTCTGGTAATAAATTGCTAAGAATAGATTTGACTAGCTTGTGTTTGTGCAGTGCTTTTGAATTTGTTCCAGATTCTTGAATTTGCAGCTGTTAGTCAATAGGTGAAAGAGGATTCTCTAGGAGAAGCTACCATTTGAAGATTTTGAAATACTGTGACTCACAAATATTTTTCAGCAGCAGTACAGATTTTAACTCTGTTCTGTAGCAATGAATTTCACAATAAAAAAAATTAGATACTTCTGATTTCCCTGAGTCTCAGGGAAGTTGTTGAACTGACTGACATGTGTGACTAGAGACAGCATATCTCCTGACAGAATATTGTCCACTGTCTATCTGATATAAGGCCAAATGAAATAAAAAGAGCCTTACCTCACTGAGAAAGTACAGGTGAACCGGGGTATCGTATCAAGAAATAGGAACTTTTAGCTCTAGTATTAATTATATCTATACTTCATCTATGCTTTCATAAAATTTAAAATGATATAGCATCGTCTCATAAAGCTATAACTTGTTATGGTGAAAAAACATTAAAATAAACTGATTTGGGCTAAACCAGTGTGTCAGAATCAGCAAGTCTGGCACTGACAAGTTACAGAGTTTTTAACAATTTTCTAAATCTTCCCATATTTCAGTTTTTCTCTATACCAATCTGGAAAATAATTTTCTTCACAAAATTCCTCAATTCTCAATACCAATAAGTATAGGTAAGAATACTTCACTGTGGGCACCAGGGTGGCTCAGTCCGTTGAGGTTCCAACTTCAGCTCAGGTCACAATCTCAAGGTTCATGAGTTGAAGCCCCATGTCAGTTCTTGCTGACAGCTCAGAGCCTGGAGCCTGCTTTGGATTCTGTGTCTCCCTTTCTCTCTACCCCTCCCCTGCTTGTGCTCTGTCTCTCTCTCACGTGCTCAAAAATAAACATTAAAAAAAAGAATATTTCACCAAATGCTTAAGTAGTGGGGAAATAAATACATTAGAGAGGGAAGCAATTTAATATCCCTCAGAGTAAGTGATCTGATAATAAACACTGTTTACCAATTTCAAAGGAGATAATGAGCCATTCAGTGTGGAGCAGAAACAGTGGCAGGTAGGCTCTGGCAAGTGGAATGCATAACTTTGCCAACTTTTTTGGTACATCAATGACCCTTCATTTCTATGTATTGAAAACATGAGTGTTGTAGAAGATACTGAGTACTCAACAGCAAACAAAGAACCCACGAGAATCTCGGAGGACCAGGTTGTTCTGGTCTCACTCAAGAGAATGTGGTTTTCCCCATTTTAGAGGTCTAAAGAAAATTTCATTACACTATCCCTTTTACCTAATTCTAATCTATGTTCCGGGTAAGGAAATAATCATCTTACTTGACTTTAGCAATCTGGAATTGAAGAACTTCAGGGTTAAAATGGTAGAATGAGAACACATATAAGAAAAATATACTTTAAAATTTATTGAAGTATATCATTTTTCTGAGGAATTATATTCTTTATGATAAATGGTAGGTCAATCAGATAGCCATATTTTTAAAAATGGATATTGACACCTGCCTCACACTCTATATAAAAATCAGTTCCAGATGAATTAACAAATCTAAATACGATAGGTAAAACAACACAGCTTTTAGAGGGGAAAACATGGAAGAATCATTTCACAACCTTGCAAAAGCAGACATTGAATGTCCAATCCCAAAGAGGGAAAGGGGAATATCCATGTGTGGATTAGCACTAGCATCAGTAGGTAGTCCAAGTGGGGTGAAGGGGGTGGCCCTGCATGGGAGTGACTGGTGCATGGTGTCAATGTTCAGGGGAGGGGAGATGTGGAGGTCTTCCACACAGAGAGGAGGTTCAGCATAGGGTGAAAGAGCCCAAGAAGGGTGAGGAATAGACCCAATATAGGGTCCAGAGTCAAAGACCAAGTAGGAGCGAAGAGGTAGTGTTGGGTATTCGAACCTAAGTGGATGACAAGGGCATCCACATGGGGACTTGGTGAGAGATTGGCATTGAGAGAATGGATATTTACAAAGGCACTGCTCATATACATAAATATATCAAAGAAAATAGGAGCCAACTTTCTCACTGTTGGTAAGGGAAACTACAAATATGGAAAGAGAGAAAACCAGAAAGAGCACGGTGATGTTGGACTAGAACTGGAGGTATCATGAACTCATGATTCCCAATATATACAGATAGATATAGAAATAAATACGGATATGAATATGCATGTGTTTGCATGTGTGTATGTATAGATATACACACACATATAGGCATTCCCTAGCTCTATCAACTGAGATGGCTTGGAAGCAGCTACACCAAATAGCAACACTCACACTTAGCACTCATATCCTGGCTTCTAAATACAATTCTATTCTAAAAGAAACCAAAGCTCTTTGGAAAAGGGGCTGATTTCAAGGCTAGGGCAGGGGAAGTATGGGATGAGACTGGAATATCTGGTTGTCCAGTCAAAAAAAAATAAAGAAGCACTCCAGTAATAAAGGAGACATGTCAAAAGTACACAGAAGCCAGCTAAAGAAACTCCCACTGACCCAACTAGGAAATGTTAGCAACAATATGAATCATGTTAGCGACAGAAAATAATCCATTATGACCCACCAAATAAAATAGGAAACTCTGAGTCCGTGAGACTCTGATTCAAGATACATGTCACAACAACTACATGCAATGCAAGACTTTGGACTAGATCCTTTTGCTATAAAGGACAATATTGGGAGAATCAGTGAAAGATGAGTGGGGTCTGAAAACTAAACAGTAGTAATATAGCAGTGCTGATATCTAGATTTTAATGGCTGTATTGTGTTCATAATGAAGAATGTCCTTATAAAATACATATTACAGTATTCAGGAGTGGTGGGACACCATGTCAGCCACTCCCTCTGAAGAGTTCAAGAAAAAAATGAAACATGTATCAGAAATAGTTCCAACTTTCCTATAAGTTAGCAATAATTTCAGAATTTAAAAAAATTAAAGGAAACTAAAAAGGCAAAAACAATGCAAGAAATGAAAGACATTTCAAGCTTATTTTCACAACTCAATTAAAGATATATTTTTAATATGCTAAAAAGAATACAATTATGAGTAAAAAGAATAAGCTGAAGAATAAAATATAAACTATGATACCATTTATGAAAAATTTTCAAGCAAACAAGAGCAATCATCTATATTACTCATGAGAACACATGCAATTACTATAAAAATATAAAAATGGACTGGAAGGCTATACCCAAAATTCAGGATAGTGGTTTCCTGTGGGAGGAATATAGGAAAGGATAGGGGGCAGTGGGGGGTTCAATTCTATGTAATATTTTATTCTTTCTAAATAAATATAAATCAAGTATGTCAAGAGAGTTATAACTTGATTCTGGGAGATGGAAGCAAAGGGTCTGTTACATCTTTATTTGCATTTTCCATTTTTAAATTTATCCAAAAAAATTAATAAGTAACATATAATGAGAACTTTACATTTTACAGGTCATTTAAATGTGCATTTACTTAGAAGCTTGTCAAATTTTTAAAAGTTTGGCAAATTTAACAACAGAGTTGACATACAATACATATTAGACAACACATTTCCTGCATTTTATTTTTTTAACAAAATTTTTTAAATAGTTTTTATTTATTTTTGAAACAGAGAGAGACAGAGCATGAGCAGGGGAGGAGCAGAGAGAGAGAGGGAGACACAGAATCTGAAACAGGTTCCAGGCTCCCAGCTGCCTGCACAGAGCCCAATGCAGGGCTCGAATCCATGAACCGCGAGATCATGACCTGAGCCAAAGTCGGATGCCCAACTAACTGAGCCACCCAGGAGCCCCTTCCCTGATTTTTAAAATATAAAGTTTTTTGGGGCACCCGGTGGCTCGGTCCGTTAAGTATCCAACTTCAACTTAGGTCATGATTTTGTGGTTCCTGAGTTCAGGCCCCGCGTTGGGCTCTGTACTGACAGCTCATAGCCTGGAGCCTGCTTTGGATTCTGTGCCTCTTTCTCTCTCTAACTCCCCCCCCCTCTTGAGTTCTCTCTCTCTCTCAAAAATAAACATTAAAACAAATTTTAAAAATAAAAATAGATTAAAATAAAATATAAGGTTTTTCTCCACCAAAAAACTTCTAGAAATGATACATGAATTCAGCAAAGTCACAGGTTGCAAGTTGGTTGCATTTCTATACACTAATAATGAAGCACCAGAAAAAGAAATCAAGGAATCGATCCCATTTACTATTGCATCAAAAACCATAAAATGCATAGGAATATACCTAGCTTAAGAGGTAAAAGATCGGTATGCTAAAAACTATATAAAACTTATGAAAGAAACTGAAGAAGATACAAAGAAATGGAAAAGCCATGCTCATGGGTTAGAAGAACAATACTGTTAAAATGTCCATAGTACCAAAAGCAATCTACATATTCAAGGCAATCACTATCAAAATAACATAAGTATACTTCATAGAGCTAGAACAAATAATCCTAAAATTTGTATGGAACCAGAAAAGACCCCAAACAGCCAAAGTAATATTGAAAAAGAAAACCAAAACTGGAGGCATCATAATTCTGAACTTCAAACTGTATTACCAAGCTGTAGTCATCAAGACAGTATAGTATTGATACATAGGTCACATAAGTCAATGAAACAAACACACAGATCAATGGAACAGAACAGAAAGCCCAGAAATGGATCCACAAATATAGGGCCAACTAATCTTCAACAAAGTAGGAAAGAATATCCAATGGAAAAAAAACAGTCTCTTCAACAAACAGTGCTGGGAAAACTGTACAGAGACATACAGAAGAATGAACCTGGACCACTTTTTTACACCATACACAAAAATAAACTCAAAATGGATGAAAGACCTAAATATAAGGCAAGAAACCATCAAAATCCTAGAGGGGAAAACAGGCAACAGCTTCTTTGACCTCCATTGCAAAAACTTCCTACTAGATGTGCCTCTGGGGGCAAGGAAAACAAAAGCAAACATGAACTCTTGGGACCTCATCAAGATAAAAAGCTTCTGCACAGTGAAGGAAACAATCAACAAAACTAAAAGGCAACCAACAGAATGAGAGAAGATATTTGCAAATGACATATCAGATAAAGGCTTAGTATATAAAATCTATAAAGTTATCAAACTCAACTGGAGAAAAAAACCCTCAAAAAAACCAATCCAGTGAAGAGATGGGCAAAAGACATAAATAGACACTTTTCCAAAGAAGACATCCAGATGGCTAAGAGACACATGAAAACATGCTTAACATCACTCATCATCAGGGAAATACAAATCAAAACCACAATGAGATACCACCTCACACCTATCAGAATGGCTAAAATTAAGAACTCAGGAAACAATGGATGTTGGCGAGAATGTGAAGAAAGGGTAGTACTTTTGCACTTTTGGTGGGAATGCAAACCGTGCCGCTACAGTGGAAAACAGTGGAGGGTGCTCAAAAAATTAAAGAGAGCTACCCTAACACCCAGCAATTACACTATTAGGTATTTATCCGAAGGATACAATAATACACACACACACACGAATATATATATGTTCTATAGAGAGAGAGACAGACAAGCAGACAATTGAGACAATCAAAAGAATGAAATCTTACCATTTGCAACAACATGGATGGAGCTAGAATGTATTATTGTAAGTGAAATAAGTCAGAGAAAGACAAATGTCATATGATTTAACTCATATATGGAATTTGTGATACAAAACAGATGAACAAAGGAGAAGAAAAGGAAAAATAAGATAAAAACAGAGAGGAAGGCAAATCATAAGAGACTCTTAGATACAGAGAACAAATTGATGGTTGCTGGAGGGGAGGTGGGGAGAGGTTGGGTTAAGTGGGTGATGGGCATTAAGGAGGGTACTTGTTGGGATGAGCACCAGGTATTATATGTAAGTGATGAATTCTACTCCTGAGATCACTATTACACTATATATTAACTAACTTGGATTTAAATAAAAATTTAAAAGTAGAATAAAACATAGTTTTTCTGATATTTGAGCTAAAATATTTGAATCTTTTTAAAACAAATTTTTAAATTTATTTCCTTTTTTTGAGAGAGACAGAGAGAGTGAACAAGGGAGTAGTAGAGAGAGGCGGGGAGAGAGAATCCCATGCAGGCTCTGCAGTATTAGTACAGAGCCCAATGCAGGACTTAAATTCATGAACCGTGAGATCATGACCAGAGTCGAAACCAAGAATTGGACACTTAACCGACTGAGCTACCCAACGCCCCTTGAATCTTTTTCAGTTGAAGTAGCAAATCTTTTTACATAAGGAAAAAATATCAACACTGTTCACAAAATTTCACCTTAGACTCTGAGATCTAGAGCTACCATTCTGTATCTGCCTCCTCTGTACCCACTGTACCTATGGTAGCAGGACCTGTTACACAGGACCCACTACTCCTCACAACAATCTTGTCAGGTCCCTGTTGTACAGACAAGTAAGCCCATGCGCAGACAAGGGCAAGTCACCGAATCACCTTTACCCTCTAACTTCAGAATGGAGTTTAGTATAGGCGATGGGTAATAACAGTTTTATGTGGTCCTGGGTATTCAGGTAAGACTTCCTCAACCTACATTCTCAAATGCAGTGAATGCCCCCACCGAGATGTGTCCACCATCCACCCTCATTTTTATAGCTTTCAGTTTCTCTCTGATCAAAGAAGAGGGTCTCCATGTGTGACTGTTCACATGAGGCGCTACATAAGGGCCTTAGTTGAGGGATGCCATTCATATCATAGACACTTTTATTACTGATGTTATTATATTTAATATTAATATAAGTATTATTTCTTAATTTATTAATCTTTATAACTTGATATGTTCCAAAGAGGGGATTTTTTATGTTAACTACAAGATGCTTCTGACGAATTATTTTTATGTGACTATGTTTACAAAATATAGTCAGTTTACAAAAGAAAAATGTTTAAAATCCAAACGACTTGTTGACCTAACTTCTAAGCTGACTATCTTTCTAAGTAAAGAACTACCGGAGGGGGCAAGATGGCGGAGAAGTAAGGAGCTCCGTACTTGCACTCGCGCCCATACATCACACAGAAAAGATCTGAAGCCATTGGAAACCTTACAAAACCTGAGAGATTGGGAGAAAAAGGACGCAGAATCCACTGAGAGAGCCTTCTAACGTGAGTGCGAAC
>NW_027527449.1:5498168-5532161 GCF_008692635.1 Crocuta crocuta | reverse complement strand
AAAAAAAAAAAAAAAAAAAAAAAAAAAAAGACCTTTCTTTCCAGCTTATTGGGAAGTATCTTAAAGTGTGTCTCTACTAAGATTAGGGCACTGGCTAACTTTGAGTTTGACATTCTAACTCTTATCATCTGTTTTTTATATTCTATACTAAGTAGTATGGCAAAATCCTCCCAGTTAAAGTCCCATGAAATTTCTGTGTAATAACCAATATCACATGCCATCATAATCTATATATATCACATAGACAAATTAGAGTTATTAGAAAACATTACATTATATTATCATTATATTAATATTGGATATTAATCTTATGTGAAAGGTATAGCCTTTGTTATGGAAATTTCACTAATAGAAATTAGCTTAATAAATTGTAGTAGCTTTTATCTGCATACTCACGTCAAAATACTGTAAATTATTTAGAGTAGTAATTTTAACACACTGTTGAAAACATTTGTAGCTCTCTAGGAAAAATTAATTTTGTCACTAGCAATCATCAATGGAGAGCATAAGTTCTCAAAAATACAATTTATTGAAATTGTCTACAAGGCCATAAGGCTCCAATCTTCTAGAGATCATTCTACAGTTAAAAACAAAGTACACCAAGCAAACTTGAGTTTCATTTGAATTTCATTTATAATGAGTTTCACTTCCGTGAAAGCAAAACACATAATTATTATATAATAAATTATTATAACTAAATTATTTTGTTGTGACTTAAAATTTGAATTTTCAATTACTTTATATTCTATCTGTAATGGTTGCCATTGCAAAGTAAGTAATATATATTCATTTAAAACTTCTACTTAAAGAGCGCCATTTTCTGTTCTGCATGAAGTATTGACTGCAGCCACACCAACCAGTCCTTGGATGAATGAGCTCCAGCTTCCAACACAACATCCATCTTTTGCAAATGGCTTGCCCAGGTGCACAGGAAATTAGCATGCTTTGACATATGGAGATCAGTGTCTCCGCATCAGCGTTAATGCGTACACTTTCATACATCTCATTGTTATTTTAAGATTATTACTGGAAATAGAGGCCTTCTTTTAATCACAGCAGACATAAGTCCTTTTCACAATATTGGTTTTGGATCGATCAAATCTCCAAACACTGAAACTACTCTGGCGGAGGGGTTGAAAAAACGAGGAACGAAGGAAAATAATGAAACGGAGATACGAAAAACAGAGCAAGTTCCTAGGTGTTTGCCTGTCTCCAAGCACTCTCCTTTGTCCACACAACTTGGGTCCAACAGGTGCTGTCTGCAGTCAGGCTATGATCAAGATCAAGTTCTGGTCAGCGGAGAAGACCACGGGAGAAAAAAGCCCCACTGAGACTGGCCCGGGCCTGAGTGCACAGCAAACCACAGCTGTCCTCGGCGCGGTGCTGGCGGGAAGAGCATCACTGCTCCAGTACTCCGAATGGGTCCCAGCTCGCACCTCCGCCCCCCACCCCCACCCACGCGCGTGCCCCACAGCTTGGTTACCAGGCAACGGGCTGCCCCTGCACGAAGCTACTGGGGCAGAATGCATGGGGTAAGGCAGTTGGGGGGAGAGCTTGAGCAGCAGAAATGAGTCCGGGTAAGAGCTGGGCTCCCCTTGAGGAGGGGCCATGGGAAGTGGGTGGGCAGTGGGGGGTGCCCTGACCGCTTCACCTCCAAGGCCGGTCCCGGAGCTTCCTCTTCCTGACCAGCCACACACCGCGCTCTCCCCCGGGGACAGAGACGAAAGCACCGCCTCCACCCCCAAACCCAGCCTTTGCCTTCAGCTGCTGCGCCACCGCCACCGAGTCCCGCCGCGCTGCGTGGCCCCAGTGCGCCCTCCCGTGGCCTCTTAGGGCATCCGCGTCCCGAGTCGCACGCTTCGCCTCCCTTCTCCCAAAGAAACTAAAAGCCACCTATTATGGTTCTGTTACAGAGAAGCATCCGGAGGAAGATGAAGTTGAGTGCGTTCTCCTCTCAGCGTCCAAGATCCTAAATTCCTCTGACGGGGTAAAGGAAAGTGGTGGCAGTGAAACAGGTGAAATCTCCAAGGCCAACGAGTTATTAGAGAACATTATTAGAGAACATCCACTGGCAGTGACGTTTCTGCCTCTTACTATATATAGGCAAAGGGTACCCTTGCCTAAATCCACTGGCCCAAAAGGTGCACTCCCAGATCATAGGTACTTCCAGTAACGATTATTATGGTACTAGCTAACACAACACACTTTGCGCACTTAAGTATATTCATTTAATCATCACAACAACCCTATGAAGTAAGTACTATCATTATCCGCATTTTACAAGTGAGGAAACTGAGGCACAGAGATTAACTAACTCCCCAAGGTCACGCGGCAGCAAATGAAAAAGCCAGTAAGTATTCAGCAGGATGGCTCCAGAGTCCAGGCCTTAACCGCCATGCTATACACTATACTGCTTCTCTAAATATTAAACAAGAATGATATTTTGGACAGATGCTAAACATATATATACTTTAACAAAAGGAGCTACTTTTTACTGTAAATTTGTGTGGACCACCGGATATGGTATAGGGAGGATATATGAAATAACCAAAGAGCTATAATTCAAGCTCTACATAAACCATGAATAAGATGTAAATACCCAACTAGGGGTACCATACTGAGAATACCAAAGTTGTTCTCACTTCCTTGAGAGAAGCACCGGTAGCCTACACCCCTCTTGGAGGAGGCTGGTGGTCAGTGTGACATGCCACGGAAGGGGCAGAGCGCTCTGAGTAGAGCCGGTATCTAGAATGATGAACCAAGTTAGGACCCTCGCTTGCCCAAAACCCACACGTGGCATAGGGGTAATCTGGACACAGAAGCACTGAGAGAAGTGACCTCAGGTCAGGACAGGATTTCTAAATCTTCATAAATCCAGGACCATTCCAAACATCTTGTCAAGGTCCCTGAACGGAAAGCTAGAGCAGCCACACGTCTCCAGACCAAAGACAGCTGGATGCGCAGGGACCACGAGTGTAAGCAACATCTCGA
Source organism: Crocuta crocuta (assembly GCF_008692635.1). Classification (NCBI taxonomy): domain Eukaryota; kingdom Metazoa; phylum Chordata; class Mammalia; order Carnivora; family Hyaenidae; genus Crocuta; species Crocuta crocuta. The sequence goes on along the minus strand of NW_027527449.1, from coordinate 5,529,170 downwards.
TGGAGGCCAGCAGGACAGTGCACTGACCTGCGAGCTCTCCACTCTTCTGTGCCCCACCATCCGTGAGGATACTCAGGCATCCCTGTGCAGCCAGGAAACCTGAGCAGGGAGAAAGTCTTCACAGAGAGCTTAGAGGTTGAGTCGGCTCAATATTTACCTCAAAGAGAGCACTTAAGGTGAGAAGAAATTGAGGTAATCTAACACGTGTCGTCTAACATGAGTGAGATTTGGAACTGTGGGGAAAGATGCCAGCATAATAGAAAATGAAGTTACTTGCAAAACAGCACATATGCTTACTTAAGAGATATAGTGTATCTTGCGAAAGCATAGGGGCTGTAAGTGCAGGGTCTAGCAAGGGCAAGTCTTCAATAACATAGATCCTAACTCAAGGGCTGCATTGGATGGCAAAATTAGGAGGTATGACTTTGTTCCCTCCCTTTTTCTGTTCTATCTACACCTTACTGTCACCATGTAACCCATTCTCTGAGTACTAACCTACAGAATATTAACCCTACTTGCATAAATAATACTGAGTTACAAGAAGCTAGGTAGTATTTCTCAGGTCTCTTTAACAGAGTAAGTGGTTATCCTGTGTAACCTTTGATTTATTGGAATGGATATATGAAGGATACACTTTAAACTTCAAGATATCCAGTGTGGATTTTTTTTAGCACCCCCGTTCCACCCAAGTCTTCATTCATCTATCTATTCATTTATCCATCTAACAAATATTTTTAAGCAAGTGCTGTCCTAGGTGCTGAGGATCCAACACTGAACAAAATATGCAAAATCCCTGCTCACATGAAGCTTACTTTCTGCTGGGAGGAACAAAGGAGACTGTGTGTAAGATGGGAGTAAATCCCATGGAAAAAAGTAAGGCACAGAGGGAACGGGGGAGTATACGGAGTGTCAGAGGTGAGTGAGGAGTGTGCATTTTAAATAGGGTAGTAGGAGATCTCACTTGGCAGATTACATTGAGCAAAGACCTGAAGGAGATAAAGAAGTAATCAATGCAGATTTCTAGGGAAAGATCATTCAAGGTAGAGAGAACTGCAACTGTGCAGGCCCTGAGGTAGAAAGATGCCTTGCATGTCTGAGGAACAGCTGTTGTTAACCGGAGCAGAATGAAAAGGGGGGTGGGGGCAGAGAGGGATCAGAAAGGAAACTGAGGAGAAGGGTACTGTGGTTCCACACATAAGGATCTGGGGTATTATTCTGCACAAAATGGGAAACATTAAAAAAGCCTGGAGTAGCCATTCCTCCCCTCCATTGCAATTGGAAAATTTAAATTTATTGAATCGTTGTCATGTTGTTAATAACTTTGTAGTAGTGACTAGAGTAAATATTTCTTGAGCATTTAGTATATGCCATGCCCTCTGCAAAGGGCTTCACCTACAAACTAGATGCTAACTAGAGTTATTCCCTCCTAGCAAGTGTGTGGCAAAGCCAGGACTCAAGCACAGGCAACCTAACTGTAGCTCCCATGGCAGTGCCTCCTGCAGACGGTGTCACACCTCATTAAGGTTTTGTAAAATAGTTGCTTCTGGGAATGAACTTGAATTGTCATAACAAAATCCCATATTTGAACTTGAGAATTACAAAGCTTTGACTACAGAGTACCTAACATCCTATATTACAGCATTACTATGCTGCATTTTAAAAAGCTCATTTGTTCTCCTTGGTCTGTTAACTACACGTATGCACTTAATACAAGAATATCTCAGAGATATTGTGGGTTTAGTTCTAGGCCATTGCAATAAAGAGAATATCACAATAAAGTGAGATAAAAAAAATTAAAAAAATAAAGTGAGTCAAATGAATTTTTTGGTTTCCCAGTGCTTATAAAAGTTGTATTACTGTAGTCTTAATTGTGCACTAGCATTATGTCTAAAACATACCCTAATTTAAACATACTTTTAAAACAATATACATACCCTAATTTAAAAATACTTCATTGGGGTGCCTGGGTAGCTTAGCTGGCTTGGTGTTCCACTCTTGATTTTGGCTCAGTTCATGATCCCAGGGTTGTGGGATCGAGCCCTGTGTTGGGCTTCTGCACTGAGCATGGAACCTGCTTAGGATTCTCTCTCTCTCTCTCTCTCTCTCTCTCTCTCCTTCTGCCTCTTTCTACTGCTCATCCTCTCTCTCTCAAATAATAACATATATATTTAAAATATTTTATTGCTAAAAATGCTAGCAACATCTGAGCTTTCAGCAAGTTATAGTCACTGATTACAGATCATCATAACAAATATACTAATAGTGAAGATTTTTAAAATACAGTGAGAATTACCAAGCTGACACAGAGAAACAAAGTAAGTGATGCTGTTGGACAATGGCACCAACAGACTTGCTCGACAGAGTTGTCACAAACCTTTGTGAAGCACAATAAATCGAGGTGTGCCTGTATGTTGAATATGACATAATCCTCTGTAGGCTTCAGAATAAATTCCCCATGTCTCTAATTACCTCAAAAGCCATATCACTGATAATTATCTTGTTTTTCACATTTTGTTGTTGTTGTTATTCATGTCTTTTATTGGCCCATATACATTACTTGTCTTTGGGTTTGTTGAAGCAATTAATCAGACAACATTAGCCACAGTAATGTCTGTCCAAGTGGCTAACCATAAAAACTCCAGCACCACATTCATCTGAAGGGCACTCCCAACGAGGGCGACTGGTTTTGCCATTCTCATCCACCTTATAGTATTTCAGGATTGCCAGTTTAAACTTCTCTCTTATTCTTATTCTTCTTGGGAGCGGTGTAAGACTCCTTCCTTTCCTTAGCACCACCAAGAGGTCTCAACACAAGATGAAGAATGGACTCCTTTTGAATATTGTAATCAGACAAAGTACATCCATCTTCCAGTTGCTTGCCAGCAAAGGTCAATCTCTGCTGATCAGGAGGAATTCCCTCCTTATCCTGAATCTTGGCCTTCACATTTTCTATTGTATCCAAGGGTTCGACCTCAAGAATGATGGTCTTCCCTGTAAGGGTTTTCAAAAAAATTTGCATCTTGGTGGTCGTTCCACCACAGATGGCAGATCAGAAAGGAAAGCTCTATGCCGGCCCACAGGGTTTTCTTGTTTTTCATGTCTGACATTAAATATGAAACAGCTAGAAAATGTAATTCAATTTAATATGAATAATATTTCTTGCATTCCCAATAGAGTATAAGCTTCTTCAGGGTTGGGACCATATCTTCCACTCAGTCTACATACCTCTCAATATTGCATGCTTAACAAGGACTTAATAAATGATGACCTGTCACTGTGTTTCCTCTACTGTGTTTCTTTGGTAATTTCCCTTCCAAGTCTAGAATCACATAATTCTATTGCTGAATGCTAAGATTAGTTTTCCTTTGGAAATAAGTGGCAACCAAAGTCTCTGAAACTCATTAAGAAAAACAAAAACTTATTTTAATAGTCTTTAAAAATTGATAGGGGCATGTGGGTGGCCCAGTCAGTTAAGTCTTCAACTTTGGCTTAGGTCGTGATCTCACAGTCCATGAGTTTGAGCCCCACATAGGGCTCTGTGCTGACGGCTTACAGCATGTAGCCTCTTACAGATTCTGTGTCTCCCTCTTGTTGCCCCTGCCCTGCTCACACTGTCTCCTTCTCTCAAAAATAAACATTTAAAGTAAATAAAATTTGATAAATCCACCTGACTATTCTCTGTCTTCACTGAATCATCTGAATATTGGAGGAGAAAATCACTCACTTCTTAGTCATAACATGGATCTCAGCACTGTCTGGAAAACTTTATTTCCCCAGCAAATGTTTTTTCAAACCTTCTCCAAGATAACTATTTCACTCTTATTGTTTCCTTAACCCCCAAACCTCTCACCACTACATCTCAACTCATTAACGTAATCTCACACTACATGAAAATAGAAGCAATCAGATCCAAACTTCCTTCTTTCCTGCTCAAACTTAAAATTTGCTAACCTGCCTGCTTCTGTACCCATATTATCTGCTGTCCATCATTTTTTTCACGTTTTTATTTAAATTCCAGTTAACATACAGTGTAGTATTAGTTTTCAGCTGTACAATATGGTTATTCAACACTTCCATACATCACCCAGTGCTCATCATAAGTGCACACCTTAATCTCTATCACCTATTTAATCCATCCCCCGCCCCTCTCCCTTTTGGTAACCATAAGTTTGTTCTCGACAGTTAAGAGTCTGTTTCTGGGTTTGCCTCCCTGTCTTTATTTTTTCCTCTTTGCTCCTTTGTTTTGTTTCTTAAATTCCACACATGAATGACATCATATGGTATTGGTCTTTCTTTGACTTATTTCACTTAGCACAATACTTTCTGGCTCCATCCATGTCCTGGAAAATGGCAATGTTTCATTCTTTTTTATGGCTAATATTCCATTATATTTGTATATACCACTTTTTTTTTTATCCATTCATCAATCAATGGACACCTGGGCTGCTTCCATAATTTGGTTATCATAGATAATGCTGCTATAAACATCAGGGGACATGTACCCCCTTTGAATTAGTATTTCTGTATTCTACGTAAATACCTAGCAATGTGATTGCTGGATATTGGGTAGATCTATTTTTAACCTCTTGAGGAAACTCCATACTGTTTTCCAGAGTGGCTGCACCAGTTTCCATTACCACCAACAGTGCAAGACTGTTTCCTTTTCTCCACATCCTCGATAACACCTGTTGTTTCTTGTGTTGTTGATTTTGGCCATTCTAACAGGTATGAGGTGATATCTCATTGTAGTTTTGATTTGCATTTCCCTGATGAAAAGTGATGTGGAGCATCTTTTCATGTTTTTATTGGCCATCTGGATGTCTTTGAGAAAATATCTATTCATGTTAACTGACCATTTTTAATTGGATTACGCAATTTTTGGGTGTTGAATTTTATAAGTTTGTTATATATTTTGGATACTAGCTCTTTATCAGATATGTCATTTATAAATATCTTTTCCCATTCTGTAGGTTGCCTTTTAGTTTTATTAATGGTTTCCTTTGTTGTGCAGAAGCTTTTAATTTTGACGTAGTCCCAATAGTTTATTTTTTATTTTGTTTCTCTTGCCTCAGGCAACATATCTAGAAAGAAGGTGCTATGGCTGATGTCAAAGAAGTTACTGGCTATGTTCTCTTCTAGGATTTTTATGGTTTCAGGTCTCACATGTAGATCATTAATCCATTTTAAATTTATTTTTTGTATGGTGTAAGAAAGTGGTCCAGTTTCATTCTTTTGCATGTTGCTGTCCAGTTTTCCCAACACCATTTGTTGAAGAGACTATCTTTCCCATTGGCTATTCTTTCCTACTCTGTCAAACATTAACTGACCATATAATTGTGGGTTTACTTCTGGATTTTCTATTCTGTTCTATTGATCTCTGTGTCTATTTTTGTGTCAGCACCATACTGTTTGGATTAGTACAGTTTTATAATATAACTCAAAGTCAGGAATTGTAATGCCTCCAGCTTTGCTTTTCTATTTCAAGGTTGCTTTGGCCATTTAGGGTAGTTTGTGGTTCCACACAAATTTTAAGATTATTTATTCTAGTTCTGTGAAAAATGCTTTTGGTATTTTAATAGGGATTGCATTAAATGTGTAAATTGACTTCGGTAATATAGACATTTTAACAGTATGTGTTCTTCCAATCCATTAGCATGGATGTCTTTCTATGTATTTGTGTCATCTTCAATGCCTTTCATCAGTGTTTTGTAGTTTTCTGAGTACAGGTCTCTGACTTTAGTTAGGTTTATTCCTAGGATCTTATTATTTTTGGTGCAATTGTAAGTGAGATTAATTCCTTAATTTCTCTTTCTGCTGCTTATTAGTGTCTATAAATGCAACAGATGTCTGTACACGGACTATATATCCTGTGACTCTACTGAATTCATTTATCAGTTCTAGCCGTTTTTTGGTGGATTCATTCAGGTTTTCTACATGTAGTACCATGTCATCTGCAAATACTGAAAGTTTCACTTCTTCCTTGCCCATCTGGATGCCTTTTCTTTTTGTTGTCTGATTGCTGTGATGGATTTCCATTACTATGTTAAATAAAAGTGGTGAGAGTGGACCTCCTTGTCTTGTTTCTGACCATAAAGGAAAAGCTCTCAGTTTTTTCCCCATTTAGGATGCTATTTGCTGTGGGTTTTTCATACACGGACTTTATTATGTTGAGATGTGTTCCCTCTAACCTACTTTGTTGAGAGTTTTTGCCATGATTGGCTATTGTAGTTTGTCTGCATCTATTGAGATAATCATATGGTTCTTATCTTTTCTTTTATTAATGTGATGTATCACATTGATTTGTGAATAGTATGCCACCTTGCAAGCCAGGAAAAAATTCCACATGGTTGTGATGAATGATGTTTCTAACGTATTGTCATATTTGGTTTGCTAATAATTTGTTGAGAATTTTTGCATCTATGTTCATCAAGGGTATTGGCCTGTAGTTCTCTTTTTCCTGTGGCCTTTATCTGGTTTTGATATCAGGATAATTCTGGCTTCATAAAATACATCTGGAAGTTTTCCTTCCTTTTCTATTTAGAATAGCTTGAGAAGCATAGATATTAACTCTTCTTTAAATGTTTGGTAGAATTCACCTGTGAAGCCATCTGGTCCTAGATTTTTTGGTCTGTTGGGAGTTTTTTGATTACTGATTCCATTTCTTTGCTGGTTATTAGTTCATGTTTTCTATTTCTTCCTGTTTCAGTTTTGGTACTTTATGTCTCTAGAAATCTATCCATTTTTTCTAGGTTGTCCAATTTGTTGGCACATAGTTTTTTATAATATTCTCTTGTAATTGTATTTCTGTGGTGTTGGTTGCCATTTCTCCTCTCTTATTTGTGATTTTATTTATTTGGGTCCTTTCTCTTTTCTTTTTGATAAGTCTTGCTAGAGGTGTATCAACTTTGTTAATTTTTTTAAAGAACCAGCTTCTGGTTTTATTGATCTGTTCTACTTTTTTAAATTTTACTTTCTGTATCATTTATTTCTGCTCTAATCTATATTATTTCCTTCTTTTTACTGGCTTTAGGCTTTGTTTGATACTCTTTTTCTAGCTCCTTTAGGTGTTAAGGTTAGGTTGTTTATTTGAGACTTTTCTTGCTTCTTGAAATAAGCCAGAATTACTATAAACTTCTCACTTAGAACTGCTTTTGCTGCATCTCAAAGGTTTTTGGCTATTGTGTTTCATTTCCATTTGTTTCCATGTATTTTTTAAATTTCTTCTTTGATTTCCTGGCTACTCATTCACTGTTTAGTAGTATGTTTAACCTCCATGTATTTGTAGTCTCTCCAAATTTTTTCTTGTGGTTGACTTCTAGTTTCATAGCACTGTGATCAGAAAAGGTGCATGGTATCATTTCAAGCTTTTTGTATCTGTTAAGACTTGTTTTGTGACCTAATGTGTGATCTATTCCAGAGAATGTTCCCTGTGCACTTGAAAAGAATGTGTATTCTACTGTTTTAGGATGGAATATTCTGAATATATCTGTTAAGTCCATCTGGTCCAGTGTTCCTGGTTGATTTTTTGTTTAGATGATCTCTTCATTAATATAAATAGGGTATAAAGTCCTCTACTATTATTATCATCAATTAGTTGATTAGCTCCTTTATATTTTTTATTGTTTTTGTTGTTCTGTTGTACTGTTTATTGTTGTTTGTTTTGTTATGTTGTACATATTTGGGTGCTTTCATGTTGCATGCATAAATATTTACAGTGATTATATCTTCCTGTTGGATTGTCCACTTCATTATTATATAGTGCCCTTCTTTGTATCTTATTATAGTTTTTGTTTTAGAGTCTAGTTTGTATAAAGTATAACTTATTGCTACTCCAGCTTTCTTTTGACATCCACGAAAATGACATAAATATTTCTCCATTCCCTCACATTCAGTCTGTAGGTGTTCTTAGGTCTAAAATGAGTCTCTTGCAGGCAGCATATAAATGAGTCTTGTTTTTCTATCCATTGTGACACGCTGTGTCTTTTGATTGGAGCCTTTAGTCCATTTACACTTAAAGCAATTATTGACAGATATGTTTATACTGCCATTTTATTACTTGTTTTGTGGTTGTTTCTGGAAACTTTCTTAATCCTTTCTTGTCTTTCTTTCATAGTTTATTTTTTTAGTGATATCTTTAGATTTCTTTCTTTTTATTCTTTGCATGTTTATTAGTGCTTGTTGATATATAGTTACCATTAGGCTTATATATAACCTTTTCTGCAAATAGCAGTCTATATTAAGTTGATGGTCATTCAAGTTTGAACCCATTCTTTTCTCCTCTCCTCCCCACATTTTAGGTATACATTATTATATTTTTATATCCTTTTGTGTGAGTTCCTTGACTGATTTTTACAGAAATATTCATTTTTACCACTTTTCTGTTTCCTACCTTTATACTGTCACTTTTGGTCTCTCCTTTACTCAAAGTCCCCTTTAATATTTCTTGCAGGGATGATTTAGGGGTCATGAATTCCTTTTAGTTTTTGTTTGTCTGGGGAACTCTATCTCTCCTTCTATTCTGGGTGATAGCTTTCCTGGATAGAGTATTTTGGCTGCAGAATTTTTCCCATTTAGCACTTTGAATATATTATGCCACTCTCTTCTTGCTTGCAAAGTTGAAAAATCCCTCTTTAGCCTTATGGGTTTTACCTTGTAAGTTAAGGACTACTTTTGTCTTCCTGCTTTTAAGATTTTTCCTTTATCACTGTATTTTGAAAATTTAATTACAATATATCTTGGCCTGCTTTTGTTGATTCTGATGGGAGTTCTCTGTGCCTCCTGGATCTGGATATCACTTCCTTCCCCAAATTGGCTAGTATTTCTTCAAATACATGTTCTGTCCTCTTTGCTTGCTCTTCTGGGACTCCTATAATATGAATGTCATTACATTTGATGGAGTCACTGGGTTCCCTAAGTCTACTCTCATTTTGCACAATTCTTTTTTCTCTTTTGTTCAGCTTGATTACTTTCCATTACTATGTTCTAAGTCATTAATTCATTCCTCTACTTCTTTCAGCCTGCTGTTCATTGCATCAAAAGAGTTTTTAATCTTGTTTATTGCACTCTTCGTCTCTGATTCTTTTTTAACTCTTTTGTGGTAAGCTCTTATTGATGTCTTCTATTCTCTCAAGCTCAGTGAGTATCCTCATGATCATTGCTTTAAATTCCCCATCAGACATGTTACTTATATTTGTTTCACTTAGACCTCTGGCTTGACCTTATATTGTTCTTTCATTTGGGATAAATCCTCCATCTTTGCATTTTATCTAAGACTCTTACCTTCTTCTCTGTGTTAGAAAAACCAGTTATGTCTCCTGCTCCTGAAAGTAATGGTCTTAAGAAGAAGAGGTCATGTAGTGCCCGAGGCCTGGAACTTCAGAGAGTGTCTCTGGTGTCTCCTGCATGCACTCTGCTCATGTTCTGGCTTCTCTATCCTTCAGGCCAGTCATCTGCAGAGGCTCTCCTTGTGCGCTGTGGGCAGTGTTTGGTCCCTGGCCTGAATGTGGTGAGCTTTAGCTCACAGGTGTGCTATGGTATGCTTGTGAAATGAGATTTGTCACCACCTCCACCAGAACTGAGACCCTGCAAAACTCTCTGGTGGAGAGGCATGGTGTGCACAGGGTTTTGTGCTGATCTTCCAGGGGAAGGGCCTGCAGCACTGGGACTGAGGCAAGCATGTTTGAGGATCTAAGTTCCACTGAAGTGCAGGGAGGGTGGTACTTGGTGTGAGCAAGTTAGGCAGCTCGTGTCTATACTGCACTGCTTCTTGCAGGTCATTCTGTGTTTATGTTGAAGGGTAGGAGGGGGTAGATATGGCACTGGCCAGCTCCTTTCTTCCTGAAGAGGTGTCTGTGAATGCTGCCCCTCAGGTATGTTCTCTGAGAAAAGCAAATAGCTCCACTGTGTGCCCTACATGCTCTTCAGATTGCTATTTCTACACTGTCCCCCGGTTGTTTGCCTGCCTGCTCTGTAGTTGCAGCACAGTGCTCTCTGGGCTCTATCCCAGCCAAGTCTGGAGACCTTTACAACTCCAGGCTTTAAACCCAGTGGCTGCAAGAACTCATGGAATTCAGCCCCTCTTAATTTCTAAAACATTAGCTTTGAGGAAACATTCTCCTTGTGAATTCCCGTGTTCCTCTCCCTCCCTTCTTACCAACCATGTCTCCTTCCCTTGCACAGCAGCCAAGATTTGTTTCTTCCCTAAACCACATTTCCACACTTCCTATCATCGTTAATGTGGCCTCTTCTCTCCTTTTAGTTAAGGAGTTTTTTTTCTGTCCGTCTTCAAGTTGATTTCTGGGATCTTTAGGCTGATTTGATAATCACCTAGTTGTATTTGTGGGACAAGGTAAGCTTAGGTCCTCCTACTCTAGCACCATCTTCCTGCTCCTGTTCTTGCTGTTCCCAGTTTCAATGGAAGAATTGTCCCTGCTCAATCAAAGCTCATTTCCTCTTTATCAAACTCTCCTGGAGTTCTCAAGTACTTAGTTTCTACAATTAGTCTCCTCATCCTCCAGAGTTATTCTTCTCCCTTTCTATTATATGATTCCAGCAGCAAGCAGGCTTGTTAAAATCTCCGATGATTGAAAAATTTTTCTTGACCTTCACATCACTTCTAATATGCATGCGCCCTATACCACTAGGCACTCTCTTTCTTTCCACAGTAAAATTCAAAAACAGTTGCCTATACCCAATTCCCACAAACTTTTAGATTCCATTCTCTCTAGCCACTTCATTTGGGCGTTTGGGCCTATCACTGCACAGAAACCGCCCCTATCTAGGCTAGTAGTAACATCATATTTTCCAGAGACAGGAATATCCCACTGCCTGCTGATGTCCACTTTGATGTCTAATAGAAAACTTAACTTTAACATATCTAAAAAGCTTCCCTAAAAAATCTTCCTACTCCATTCTTTTCCATTTTAGTAAATAACACCATCATTCATTATCCATCTGCTCTCACCAAAAACCGAGGAGTTCCTTCCTCTCTTCTGGCTGCATTTAATCCCCCAGCAATGCTGCTGGCTTTATCCCCAGAATCTATTCTAAATAGGTTGAAGGAATGTATAGTCTTATGTGGCAGTCCTGGTTCCAGGACTCATACTGAATTGAGAGAGTAATCGCAATCAAGAAAAGATTTCCTTAGGGTAAGAGGATGTATTTCCTCTAGATTTCTAACCAGTCTCAGAGAATAACAACAACAAAACAGCAGAGATCACATCCTCCAACAGAGGCTTCACACAGCTCCAAACGATCTCTCTTACCCCAGACCTCCTCATCTAATTTTTAGGCTACAGAAAATGGATAGGAAAACATACTGGCCCTGAAACTGTATCTCAGAGGGACAGACCAATGGACTTTAGGAAGGATGTCAAGAGAAACCATCTACATTATGTCAAAGAAGACAGAAATTCTCAGCAGAGTTGCTCAGGTTGCACTAAGCCACATAAAAAGAAGCATCATGGTAACTACAGTCATATGGTCAAAAGAGGAGGAAGAGATGGAGGGAAGCAAATATATGTAAAACCAGTATATAAATCCCATGTTCTTTCGTTAAAATCTCATACTTGCTCTATCCCTTTAGTATGTCTTTACATGTCTTTTGACCCAGTATTTCTTACTTGGTTTTAGTAAAAGAAATCCTGTACTTTGCTTTAAATTTACAAGTCCTCCTAACTGAGACAAAGGAAATCTATGCAGAAAAGGGAGGCTGGTCTTGCTGCTGCAGAAAGGAGATGGACAAGAGAATTCTGGACAGTGAATCCATCAAGAATAAAGTTGAAGGCTGAACATATTTACAATAATAATGTCCTATCTTTGTGTTTAAATAGCTCTGTGGGAATTAAACTCACATAATAAAATGTGAAACATCATAAAATATCACAGTGTGAAAATAATATAATGAAAAGTAGGGAGAAAATGTGAGAGCAAGCATAATGCTAATTTTCTCATCATTTACTTCCTTTCTTAACAGGGAGTAAATCAATACTGAATACAATGGAAATGCAGGTTATTAAAAAAAATAATTCCAATCTCTTGGTCCTTCTCATAATATATTTACATTAGCTCAGAGGGATCTTATAGGAAATAATCTTGCATGTGTGAAAAAAATTTGAATACTAGTGATAACTTCGACTATTTGCAGTTTATTAAAATAAACATAAATGTAATATTGTTTCTCAAAAGTAACATGTATAATATGATTCCACTCTTCTAAAATCATTTTTTTTTTCCTGCATATATGCATAGAGAGCTGACTGAAGGGAGAGTACCTAAATTCATAATGGTTAATTCTGGGTAATGGGATTCTAGGTAATATATGCTTTTTGATTTGCATTTTTATCTATTTGAATTCATTACAAGTTGTCCTCGAGTCTGAAAAAAAATTGGGATGCCTTGCTGCATTAGTCCACACCTCATTTGAGTTTTTGCTTTTCTTCAATCTCTCTAAGATGAACATTTCAGACTACCGTTTTATTCCTAGTAAGATGCAAATATCCAGATGGACTCGCGTCCTTACCTGCCTTCTAACGAAGGTGGGAGTCTTTAATTGGCCAAACGGCTCTAGGCTCTGAACCAGAGCCAGTCTCTCAGTGATGAGGGCCAGATGGCAGATAAGAGAGGTGCCTACACTTTGCAACCAGCTCCTATATCATCTGGTAGACTGTCATTCCAAAGGAGAGATGTGCTGACCTCTTTTAACACTTAGAAATTGTCAGCCTAGAGGAGCATTCTATCATAACTCTTATTTCATTTGGGATATTGAATGTTTTTAAAAGTCTTTTAATAAAAATTTACAAAGCAAGCGAAAAGCCTATTTGGATAAAGAGGGATGTATGTCAGGAAATCTGCAGTTTATAGTCTCTCTGGTTACAGATATATAATATATTTTCTAGGAAGGCATACATAGAACTATTTAGAACTTTGCTTAAAAGCATGACAAAAATTATGCTCTATTAATCCAATTTGTTTTCCATGGTAAGCAGGAAAAATATCACATGGCCATTTCATAGACAGAGACCTACATAGTACTTTGTCAAAGAGCTCCCATAACAGGATCATTAGTTTTGGTGTGTTTTTTTTAATGCAGTTTATATTGCAGAAATAAAGATATTTGTGTTTTTGAGAGTTCCAAGTTTGGCATTACACATTAATGGCCTATTAAAAAAGAAAACCACTATTACAACCTCAAGAAGGTATTTTGAGTCAAGTAAAAATTATTTGACTTCATTATGTGACTAATATTGGGTTCTTCCCAAGATGAACATCAAACCTCTCATTATTTCTGTCTCACTACCCAAGAAAGTCAGGACACTTTGTATTGCAGTTATTTAAAAAAAAAAAACTTAAGAATTAGATCACATGGTTTCTCAATTTTGCTTTTTAGAATATGGCTGCATATCAGAATCAGAAAATCAAATCCAACCACAATCAGCATTGAAAGTAAGTTCATTTTCATTTCATCTTATTTTCTCCAAATACCTGTGTAAAAGCTGATCTTTTTCAGAATAAATACTTCCTAAATGCACATGGGTCTTCCACAAAAAAACTTCATGAAAATGGACTGGAGAATTAGCAAGAATGACTAAGAATGTGAGTCCTCTGACCCTCATGTCATCCTTTCTGGCAATAGGCAACTTTGGGGGATAGATATTAAAAGAAATAATAACAATTTCAAAATTGATCAATTTAATACCATGTTTAATTTTGTTATAGGCCCTTCAGCATCAACTGGAATCATTTCAGGCTCTCCGAATACAGACTTTGCAGAATGTTACCATGGTATGTTTCTTTTAATCTCTATATGGGAAATAGCTAAACTTAAGATACTACCCCACATTTCTAAGCTAATGATCATTAGTCAACTGATTAGTTTATGTTAGAATATAATAGAATAAGGTCACAATATATTCTAGGCTCAAAATTTGGTTGGAGGAAATTCTGTTAGAGTTAAATTTGGGTATAAGCCAAAAAGAAATGGCACTCACTGATATTTTAAAAACATCTATTTAAAGTGCTACCCATATATAGTCTACAAATAGGAACTCTCATTATAAGTAATAGGGGAACTCTAACTCAAGCTGACTTAGGGAAAAAGCGTACTTTATTAGTGCACATAACTGAAAACCTAGGAACAGTTCACCTGAGGATGGCTTACTCCACATTAGGAACAATTCTCACTCCTTATTTTGGTTCTGTTTTCCACTGTAATGGATTTTCAGACTCCATGTGGCAGCAAAAGGGCTGCAAGAAGCTCTAGGCTTTGATCCTTACAGAGTCCAGTGAGAGAAGAGATGTACTTTTCTCCTTTAACAGTTTATCCTGAGGTTCTTGGCCTGATTCTGACCACCCCAGATTGGGTCACATGGAAAGCTGGAGCCAATCACTGTTCAAAGGGAGGCAGTGTTCTGACTAGTTAGCTCTCAGTCACATGCAGCTGGAAGTGGGCTCACCAAAGGCATGTGGACTTCATCCAGAACAAGGAAGGGATAGTATGTACAGAAGGATGGGGTATGGATATTAGTGGTGCTTAACAGAACACATATTCACTGAAGACCTCATATAAACTTCATCCTAATATTCTTGTACTAAAAGCAACTACAAGGAAATGGAAAGAGAAGATAAACTCCTCCTGAGTGACAGAATAGATTCTATTCTGATGACAGAGATCAAAAGTCTCTGTGTTATTCAACAACGTAAAAAATCAAGCATCCAAAATTACTTGAATATAGTTCATAAAATTTTATTGCTTAACTAAATTAAGTTTTTCTGATTTTATTATCATATAATAAAGGCATAATTTTCTTTAAAATTCCTTTAATAATAGAGATTATAATAATTTATTTCATATTCTATATGATGCAAAAGAATTTTTATATGCATGAAATTTAAAGGTATCATAATATCTATTATTCCTATATATTCATAAGTTTATAATAAAATTCTAACATTATCCATTTATCTGTTAAAGGTACAGTCTGAAATTAGTGAAATCTTGAACAAAAGTATTATTGAAGTAGAAAACCCACAGTTTAACTCGGAAAAAAATCTAGTATTCGGAACATGCCTTGAAAAAACTTTGGTATGTTATTCTGCACAAAACTATTTCTATATTTAGGTACTTCAAAAATGTTACTACAACCAGTTTATCTTCACCTTGACATTCTTGCCTTCTTCGTGGGGCAAATGGACTGTCAGAGGAATACCTAAATGATCCCCAAGTAAATTGAAATACAAGGCAGGATTTTTTTGTCCTGTCTATCCACTTGGGAATTTTTTCTACTTTTAGGATTGACCTAGTCCTGAGATGAATTCCCTAGAAACAGGCCGGATCCAGAGTCATTCTGTCTATGCTGATTAGAACTCGCATTTCTAGAATAATCACAACCCTAGAATCACCCAAAATAGGAATGCAAAAGTTGACCAACAGCCCAGAAGCATAAATACTCATTTCCCTGAAACTACCTACTGCATTTGACCTGTTGTTTCCACCTTCCCCAGCGATCTACGGTGGTCACTTGAGGGATTCTAAATTTCTATTTCTGAAATTAAGGGGTTGACCCATGTATGTCACCCTGTGAGGAAATAAGTGCCATTTCCAAGCAAATTGTGATGACCAGAGTTAGAGACTTCAAAGTTACTGTTAGATTTTTCTGGAGAAAATTAATCATATTTGTTAGGCTTCTTTGCTGTAGAAATGGATAAAATGTTTATTTTGGTTATAAAAGCAAATCCTCTACAAAATATTTTCTTGATATTTTGTCACATGGCAAATGATTGTACATTTATAGTGTGCTTTTTATTGTCACTAGCCTATAAAGAATCAAGAAGAAATCTTTTCTTCTGAGAAATTTCATCATTTTGAGGAGTCTAACACTATTCATTCAATGGAAGAAAAATTCAGCAGTGATAGTGTTAACAGTCTCCCTCAAGGTATAGATATGACATCCCAGATAAATTTCAAGGACCTATTAACTCTGAAAACTTTAACAGACAATTCACCTTCAAACATAATTATGAACCCTTCAGAAAATTCTGACATGTTGAAGAATTATAGTAATCTTTATAATTTTCTACCTAATGCACCTCAAAATGTGATGTCTCAAGTTGATACAGTAATTCTGGACAAATCCAAAATTACTGAGCCTTTTCTCAAGCATGGATTTTGTGAAAATTTAGATGATATCTGCCATTCCATCAAACAAATGAAGGAAGAGCTACAAAAGTCACATGATAGAGAACTGGCACTTACAAATGAACTTCAAACTTTAAAAACTGATAGAAATGTTCCAAGCAATGGTAAATATGACCTGTCTTCAATTCACAAAGAAAAAATTAACTTTATTAAGGAAGAAAATATAGAAAGTAACTTAAATGAAGATATGAAATCAAAGAGAATTTCAGAGCTAGAGGCATTAGTAAACAAATTACTCCCACTCAGGGAAACAGTGTCAAAATTCCATCTGAATTTTTGCAGGAAGTGTAAAAAATTATCTAAGAGTGAAATACACAGGGGAAAGAGAAATGAGAAAAATAGTAAAGAAATTCCTATCACTGGCAAGAATATTACAGATTTAAAATTTCATTCCAGAGCTCAAAGACATACACTGTCATTCTTTGACCCAACAAAATATGAAATGACAGACAAAGAAACACAACCATTAGTGATAAAACAAGGACCAATAATATGTGAAAATGAGAAAACATCCAAAGTCAATTCTGTTACTGAGCAGTGTGTTGCAAAAATTCAGTGCTTACAGAATTATCTAAAAGAGTCTATGCAGATACAAAAAAAAGTAACAGAACTGGAGAATAAAAATCTAGCCCTCAAGACAAAAATAAAGCCTCTTGTCTTTACCACACAATCTCTAATACAGAAAATTGAAATATATGAAAAGCAACTTAAGAATTTGGTTGAAGAAAAGAACACTATTCAGTCCAAGTTAATTAAAAAAGAAGAAGATGGTAAAGAATGTCTTAAAGAATTGAAAAAAATAATTAATAAATATAATGTTCTCATAGGACAAAATAAAACTCTAGAGGAAAAAAACAATCAACTTTCTTTGGAGAAGCAACAAATGATAGAAACATTAGATCAACTAAAAAGTAAGGAACACAAAACTCAAAATGATATGGCCATTGTCAATAATGAAAACAATCGTATGAGTGTAGAAATGGAATCAATGAAAACAAATATTCTATTGATACAAGATGAAAAGGAAATGCTAGAGAAAAAGACATACCAGCTTCTAAAGGAAAGAAACTCATTTGAAAATGAACTGAAGGAAAACCAACTAGAAATAATGCAGCTAAAAGAGAAGGAAATATTGGCAAAAACAAAACAAGAGACACTTCTTCAAATAATAGAAACAGTTAAAAATGAAAAACTTAATCTTGAAACAACATTACAAGAATCTATTGCTGCTAGACAAATGATGGAAAGAGAAATTGAAAATATTCAAAAATACCAATCTACTGCAGAAGAGAATTTTCTGAAAGAAATTAAAAATGCAAAATCAGAAGCAAGTATCTATAAGAATAGTTTGTCAGAAATGGGCAATGAATGTGAAATGTTATCAAAAATGGTAATGGAAATTAAAACAGATAATCAGATTCTAAAAGAAGAACTAAAAAAACATAGTCAAGAAAATATAAAATTTGAAAATAGCATCAGTAGACTTGCAGAAGACAAAATACTTTTAGAAAACTATGTAAGAAGTATAGAAAATGAAAGGGATACCTTGGAATTTGAGATGCGGAATCTTCAAAGAGAATATTTAAATCTAAGTGAAAAAATCTGTAGTCAACAGAGTGACCTATCAAAAATGAGTTATATTTCAAGAAGAGAGAAATTCCATTTTGAAAACTATGATATTTGTGAAGACACCTCTGGTCCTAGGAGTAGGCCTTTGGCTTCTGATTTGAAAGGTATGTAATATTGTGGTGGATTAGTAGAGATATGTATAAAATTGTGTTCACCTGTTAGGCACTAGCCAGAGTACAGTAATAAGGAAACTTTTAAGATAAATCCAATTTAGTCTTATAAGACTTGTATCCAACTTATTATATAGTGGAATTTAGGAATTTTGATCTTTTGATAAAAGTCATATTGTTATTTTATTTATATTATTTCTATACATTGTATATGCACAAAGCAACTTTGGCAGGGAGCAGCATTTTTTTGTTTGTTTTCTGAAATATACTTGGCACTCTCACCTTAAAAAATTGTTTGTTTTTTTTTTTCAGGAATTCCAAGTCAACTGTATCAACTGCTTTCATCCAAGATATGTAAATAAATTTCTAAAATCAATGTTTCAAAATCCTTTGTCCAGTATTTTTTTCCACAAAATTATTATAAATTCACTTTTTATAGGTTTATAATTACCTTGTAATTGATTAGGGTAATTTTTAGTTAGAAACTGGAATTAGGTGCATATTTTTATATTGTCAAGAACTGTGAACAGCCTTGAGATTTTAGCTAATGTTAGTCTGACACAGATTCATGGGTTCTAGTGGAAGACATGAGAGTTTTGGGTCAGAGATAAAGAGAATTTGTTACAGAAATAGCAGTAGCCAGAACACCACTTTTGCATTGATTCTCCAAGCCCCAATTCCTATAGACAACATGAAAAGGGTCACACAGCAGAACAGGAGAGAACTCTGAACTTCAGGAATCCAAACCTTTTGTGAGTGCAGTAAGCATGTCTGCCCTTTGCTCTTGATGGAAACATTACCTTTATTATACAAGAAAAATAGCATACCTGCCATTGCTCCAAAGGAGACACTATCTTTAGCTTCCAAGACTGATTGCTATAGAAATAAACTTGTTGAATTTTGTCAAATGCTTTTCTGCACTTACTAAAGTGATCATGTTTATTTTTTTCCTCTCTTTAAGCTGTAAATATGGCAGTTATATCAGTTAATTTTGAAACATTACACCAACCGTGCATTCCTGGGATAAACTCCACTAGATTACATATGTCCTTTTAATATATACTCCTTGATTCAATTTGATAATATTTTGTTAAGAATTTCTCCCTCTATATTCAGAAGAATATTAGTCTCTGTTATTTTCCTTAATGTCTTTACCTGGTTTTGGTATCAGGAAATCTAGCTTTATAAAATGTGTTGGGAAACATTCCCTCCTCCTACATTTTCTAAATGGATTACTACAGGATTGGTTACTGATATTATTTCTTCCTTAAGTACATAATAGAATTCACCAAAGACTCTGAAGTATTCTAAATGGGAAGGTTTTACATTACAAAACAACTTCATTAGTGGATATAGAACTATTTAGATTATCTATCTCTTATTTAGTCAATTTGGATCATTTGTATGCTTTGAGGAATTTGTACATTTCATATACATTCTCAGATGCACTGGCATAAAGTTGGTCAAAATACTCTGTATTTTTTTAAGGTCAAGGGAACCTATAGTAAGTGTCCCATTTTAAATTCCTGACATGGTAATTTAGAGATACTCCTTTTTTCTTGAAAGTTTTTCTAGAGTTCATTTGAGTTTATTGCTTTTTTTCAAAAATCAGGTTTTTATTTTATTAATTTTCCTCTGTTAATTTTTCTATTTTTAATCTAATGATTTCTGTTTTTCTTTTAGGAATTTCCTTTACTATTCTTGGGCTCAATTTGCTCTTTCCCCAATTTCTTAAAGTGAAAGATCATGTCATGGTTTGGGAATTTTATTTTTCTCTACTATACACATTTAAAGATACAACTTTCCCTCCAACCATTGCTTTAGCTGCATCACACAAATTTTAATATGCTTTCGATTTCAATCAATTCAAAATATTTTCTCTTTCCCTTATGATTTATGTTTTGTCTTAATGAAATATTTAGAAGTGAGTTGCTAAACTTCCAACTCTGGAGATTTTCAGGTATTTTCTGTAACTGACTTTTAATTTAATTCTATTGTGATCAAAGAATATACTCAGTACAATTTATCTTTTTAAGTTTATTGAAACTTATTTTATTGCCAAGAATATGGTTTATTGGTTAGTGTTTCACATTAACTTGAAAGGAATGTATACTCTGCTGTTGTTAGGTGGAATGTTCTATAAATGTCCACCAAGGAAAAGTGGTTGACAGTGTTTGATCAAATCTTCTGTATCCTTACTGATCTTCTACTTGTTCTAACAATTACTATAGAAAAATAGAGAAGTAGGTTTGTCTATTCTATCACTTTTTCTTTCATATGTTTTCAAGCTCTTTTAAGTATACAATTTCAGGACAATCATGTCCTGTTAGTAAGTTAATCCTTTTATTATTATGAAGTGAGCCCATTCATCCCTGGTGATTCTCCTCATTCTAATGGCTTTGATCGATACTAACAGAAGCCCTCCAGTTGTCTTTAGTGCTTACATAGTATATATTTTTGCAAATTTTTACTTTCATATATGCAATTATTAAATCAGTAGAAATTTTTCATAGTCAAATCATAAATATATACCATGAAAACCTGATGACTAAATCCTAAAAAATCAAACATAATGATGATGGTTCCAGGCCAAGATTGTGATACAGGAAGACCCTGAACTCACATCCTTCATATACACACCAAATTACACCTATTTAAGAACAGTTCCTCCTGAACAAAAACTGAGGGTCAACAGCTTCTGAACAACAAAAGACAGGATGGCAGTAGAGAACAGCAAGAAAAACAGAGGCATGGTAACAAAGTGACCGTCCACCCCAACACTGCAAATCATAAACTGCAGTGGAGAGGGACAGTGCTGAGGGACCAGGAACTGATTCCTGTCCTTGGGCACAGAAAAACAATAACAACAAAATGCAGTTTAAAAGAGCAACTAGCATATAAAACAGACAATTCTAGAACTCTGCAAAACCATGGAGGAGCCGGGGGAAAGCATTCAAGATCACAGGGACTGGAGAATGACAGGTTTACATTCCCTCTCCACCTCAAAAACACAGTTGAGGGGTGCATGGCTGGCTCAGTCAGTTAAGCATCCAACTTTGGCTCAGGTCATGTTCTCATGGTTCATGAATTTGAGCCCCACATCAGGCTCTGTGCAGACAGCTTAGAGCTTTGAGCCTGCTTCAGCTTCTGTGTCTTCTCTCTCTCTCTGCCTCTCTCTCATTTGTGTCTCTCTCTCAAAAAATAAAACATTAAAAATTTTAAAAAAGTATAAAAAGCCTAGAAATCCACAATTATATAGTCAATCTATGACAAAGGAGGCAAGAATACAAAACAGGTGAAAAGACAGTCTCTTCAATAAAAGGTGCTGAGAAAACTAGACAGCTACATGTGAAAAAAGAAACTGGACCACTTTCTAACATCACACACAAAAATGGACTCAAGATGGACTAAAGGCCTAAATGTGAGACTTGAAATCATAAAAATCCTAGAAGAGTATACAAGCAGTAATTTCTCTGTTGGAGGCTGCAACATTTTTCTAGATATGTTCCCTAAGACACAGAAAGCAAAAGCAAAACTAAACTATAGGAACTGCATCAAAATAAAAAGCATTTTAACAGCAAAGGAAACCATCAGTAAAACAAAAAGGCAACCAACCTACTGAATGGGAGAAAATATTCACAAATGATATATCTGATAAGCAGTTAATGTCCAGAATATATAAAGATTTTATATACCTAAACACCGAAAGAAAGAAAGAAAGAAAGAAAGAAAGAAAGAAAGAAAGAAAGAAAGAAAGAGAGAGAGAGAGAAAGGGAAAGGAAAGGAAAGGAAAGGAAAGGAAAGGAAAGGAAAGGAAAGGACAGGACAACAATTTAAAAATGCAAACAACATGATTTAAAAAATGGACAGAGGGACCTAAATAGTTATTCTTCCCAAAACATACAGATGGTCAACAGGCACATGAAAAGACGTTCAACATCACTAATCATGAGGGAAATTCAAATCAAAACCACAATGAGATATCACCCCACACCTGAAGGAATGGCTAAAATCAAAAAAGCAAGAAACAATAAGTGTTGGCAAGAATGTGGAGAAAAAGGAATTCTTGCACACTATTGGAAAGAATGTCAACTGGTGCAGCCACTGTGAAAAAGAGTATGGGGTTCCTCTAAAATTCAAAAATAGAAATAGCACATGATCCAATAATTCTACTACTGAGTATTTACCCAAAGAAATAAAAACATTAATTTGAAAAGATATATGCACTCATATACTTATTGCCTCTCTAATTACAATAGAAGCAACCTAAGAATAGAAAGGAATGGAAGCAATCTAAGAATCCATAGATAGGTGAATGTGGTAACACAGATGGACCTAGAGGATATTATGCCAACTCAAATATATACATGTATGTGTGTATATACATACGTATATATGTATACGTGTGTGTGTGTGTCAAACTGAGAAAGACAAATACCATATGATTTCACCAATATGAGGAATCTATAAAAAATGATTACAAAATAGTAGAATCAGACCTCTAAATAGAGAACAAACTGATGGTTGCCAGAGGCAGGGGGAGTATAAGGGAAGGGGCAAAATGGGTGAAGGGGAATGGGAGAGATAGAGGCTTCCAGTTATGGAATGAGTGAGTCACAGGAATAAAAGGTACACCAAATATAGTCAATGATATTGTAACAGCATTGTATGGGGGCCAATGATAATGGTGAACATAGCATAATGTTTAAACTTGTCAAATCATGACACTGTACACCTGAAATTAATGAACATTGTGTGTCAAATACATTCAAATAAAAAACTAATTTAAAAAAAGTACTGATGCACATAAATGTGAAAAACTGTGGTCTCATATTTTATTATAAAACTATATAAATGTCATGTGTTGCTTGGGGGGCTCAGTCGATTAAGCATCCGACTCTTGATTTTGGCTTGAGTCATGATCATCTCACAGTTCATAATATTGAGTCCTGTGTTGGGCTCCACATTGACACCATGAAGCCTGCTTGGAATTCTCTGTCTCCCTCTCTCTTTGTCCCTCCCCTACTTGCTCTCTCAAAAATAAATTAAAAAAATTTTTTTTAATTATATAAATGGCAAAAACACAATGACTTTGGGTACTGAAAAAAGGACGAAAGGTGAGCATTGTAGCCATTAAATATAAAGAACTGTGAGACTTTTGATTACATAATAGAATACTTGTGTTAAAACCAATGCCAATATAAAACAATTCAACTAAAAAACTAAGTACATCCTTTTATTTTTAACCTGTGTGTTTACATTTAGGGTGGTTTTATTTTACAAAGCGTATATATGGGTCTTTTTTTATGAAGTCTGACAATTTATGCCTTTAAAGTGCAGTGTTTATTTATATTTAACATAATTATTAATATGTTTAATGTAATTAACTAGCATCTATGTATTTGATTTCTATTTTTCCCATCTATTTTGTTCCTTTTTTCTTTTTCTAACTTCTTTTGTAGTAAATATTTAGGACAACATTTTTTCTCCAACTTGGCTTATCAGAGATCTCTCTTTTTTATTTTTTTAATTTTTATTTTATTATTTTATTCTCAAGTTAGTTAACATACAGTGTAGTCTTGGCTTCAGGAGTAGGCTCCTTTCTCTTCCTTTAACTTCATTACTTATTACTCTCCCTTTTTGTTTTCATTCTAGCTAGGGTAAATTTATTTCACTTTTTAAAATAAGACACAGGTTGTCCCTTTCCTGGGAGGGATTTACCCACTTTATATAGCTTGGAATCTTTCCCACTATCTATCATCATCTTACTTTACTAACTCTGACTTATAGACTTTCAGATCTATTCTAAACCATCCTTCCTTAAGAAGGCCTTGCTGATCTTTGAGATGAAGGTAGGTCCCCCTGGTATGTATTCAAATAGCACCTTCCAAGTTCACATTTATATTTATTAATGCCATATCCTCTCTAAGTTTATAAGTGCCAAAAGATCATATCTATTTTGTTTATGGTTTGTAGCACCTAACATAGTGCTTGACATATTGTGTAGGCACTCAGTAAATATTTGTTGATTGAATGAATTAAATGTACAATAGTGGCCATATTTTCTCATCTTGCATCTCCAACTTGAATATTTTGTAATTTTTTGAAAGTGTCATGTTGTTTTGACTTATCATTTCCTTTCCTGGAATACCCTATGCCTTCCATTATCTTGCTAACTTCCCAATGATTAGTCAAAACTGGGATCAATACATAATAAAAATCAAAGCTAAAGAATCAGATGGAAAACTTACAGACTTACATGCTTAAGCTAACAGTTGACAAAGATAGAAAATAAAATAAGGTACTTAATTCAAAAAGAGAAGAAAAAACAATTGAAAAGTAGATCTAAAAAAATTAGACCTAAAATGTAAGACAGGAAACCATCAAAATCCTAGAGGCTAAAACAGGCAACAACCTCTTTGACCCTGGCTACAGTAACTTCTTACTAGACATGTCTCTTGAGGCAAACAAAAGCAAAAATGAACTATTGGGATCTCATCAAGATAAAAAGCTTCTGCACAATGAAGGAAAAAGTCAATAAAATTAAAAGGCAACCGACAGACTAGGAGAAGATATTTGCAAATGACATATCAGATAAAGAGTTGGTATGTAAAATCTATAAATAACTTATCAAACTCAACCCCAAAAAAACAAATAATCTAGTGAATAAATAGGCAAAACACATGAACAGACATTTTTCCAAAGAAGACATACAGATGGCTAACAGACACATGAAAAGATGTTCAACATCACTCAGTATCAGTGAAAGACAAATCAAAACCACAATGAGATACCACTTCACAATTGTAAGAATGGCTAAAATTACAACTCAGGAAACAACAGATGTTGGTGAGGATGTCGAGCAAAGGGAAAACTTTTGCACTGCTAATGGGAATGCAAACTGGTGCAGCCACTCTGCCGAACAGTATAGAGGCTCCTCAAAAGATTAAAAATAGAACTACCCTACGACCCAGCAATTGTACTATTAGGTATTTATCCAAAAGATACAAAACTGCTGATTTAAAGGGGCACATGCACCCCAATGTTTATAGTAGTGCTATCAACAACAGCCAAATTATGGAAAGAACCCAAATCTCCATCAACTGCTGAATGGGTAAAGAAGATGTAGTTTATATATAAAAGGATATACTACTAGGCCATCAGAAAGAATGAAATCTTGCCATTTGCAACAATGTGGATGGAACTACAATGTATTATGCTAAGTGAAATAAGTCACAGAAACACAAATATATAATTTCACTCTCATGTGGAATTTAAGAAACACAACAGATAAACACAGGAGAAGGAAAGGAAAAATAGGATAAAAACAGAGAGGGAGGCAAATCAAAAGAGATTCTTAAACACAGAGAACAAACTGAAGGTTGAAGGAAGGAGGGTGGTGGAGCTAAATGGGTGACAGGCACTAAGGAGGGTACTTGTTGGGATGAGCACTGGACATTATGTGTAAGTGAAGAATCACTAAATCCTACTCCTGAAACCATTATTACACTTCATGTTAACTAATGTGGAATTAAATAAAATTTTAAAAAGAAAAAAATAGTATGTTTAATCTAAGCCTCATTCTTTTGAAAAAGACACATTATCATTATGGATGAAAGGACTGAAAGGTGAAAGAACTGAAAAACTTGTCAAAAGAAACAACCAGAAAAATTAAAGTTACCTTCAAATTTGTGAAGTTATCCTGTATAAAAGCATTGGGTTTTTTTTCCCTATACATCTCTAAGTAGTAAAACAAGGGCTAAGGAGGACCAACTTTAAGGAGACAGATTTCAATTTCACATAAGAAACATTTCCCAAACTGCTGGCCAAGCATTACCACTGCTACCAGCCTGACCCAAGCCACCACTAAATCTTGTCTAGAACACTGGCCTTCCTGCTCCCACCTTACCCTACTACAGTTGATATTCCAAATATTAACCAAAGGGATCTTGTTAAATGTAAATCATGAATATAGCATGCCTATTCCAAAAACTTTCAATGGCTTCTTACAACACTCTGAACAAAATCCTAAGTCCTGACTTTGATCCTAAGTCCCCTAGATTTAGTTTCTATGTGATTCTCTAGTCTCCTAATGTCCTCTGCCTTTCTCAATTTACTATAGGCACATTGGGCTTTTTGTTGTTCCACAAACACTCTGAGATCATGCTTGCCTCAAAGTCTTTGCATTTGCTATTCATTTTGACTGGGACAACTACCTGCTCCCTAATGTCATTCAGGTCTCTCCCAAATGTCACATTCTCAGTCTTTCCCTAAACCATCCTTTTAAAAATAGTTCAAACATACCCCTCTGAGTCTCTGTCTCCTTATCCTGCATTACTGTCTTCATAGCACTTCTCTTTACCTGATCTCTCTTCATAAACAAATATAAAGCAAGGATTTTGTCTGTTTCCTGCTGCATCCCAGTTCCCAGAACCATGCTTGGGGCATAGTAAGCACTCAATATTCGTTGAATGAATGCTAAATGAAGAAAATGTCATCATACCAGAGAGTGTCAGGCATGGACTAGGCATTCACTTGGTAGCAATATTGTAAAGAGTTTAGACAAAATGACATCTAGGTCTCTTCCTAACTTAAATGTAATGATTCCATATTGCTCTGTTTTCTGAAAAATCACATATAAATTTGGAAAAGATACACTACATTTCTCTTGCTATCTCCCATAGGCTTGCAACCTGTGCTCCTTGATAAAGTGTACAGAGGAATAAGTTGAAAACAGTTTTCCCCAATTTTCCTCCTTGTCAATTAATTTCTGCTCTATACTTGATTTCCTATAGGTAAGTAACTTCCACCTTCTGCTCTCTAATTCTGATATGGGCTGCAGAATGAATAATGTGACTTGAAGCCCTTTAGGAAGAGTCATTATTTTTGTAAAAAATTGGGAAAGTGTCCTGGGGACAAAACATAGCAACAGGTAGTTTAAAGCAGCCAGACCACCCAGCTTTGTCACATATGGTTGTGCTACTCTAGACAAGTTACTTAACTTTTCTCTGCTTCCTTTTCATGTGTTAAATGAAGATTAAGTGATTAGTAAAAATAAACATATTAATATGTGAAACACATCGAATGGCACATGGCACACAGCATGATATGTTAGCTACTGATTCATTTTTAGCATTTTAAACAAAAGACCATATTCAGTTATGACTGGTGAAAATTCAAATTAACAAATTACCTTGAAAATTATTTACAACAAATTACCTGACAGGAAATGACTAGTTTTTTTGAAGTTTTACATATATTTTTTATAGCTCATGAGGTATTTATTTTTCTTTCATAGTTTATTATCAAGTTGGATTCCATACAACACCCAGTGCTCATCCCAACAAGTGCCCTCCTTCATGCCTTCACCCCTTTTCCCCTCTCCCCCACCCCCATCAGCCCTGTTTGTTCTCAGTATTCAAGAGTCTCTCATGGTTTGCCTCTCTCCCTCTCCCCAACTATTTTTCCCCTTCTCCCCCTGGTCCTCTGTTAAGTTTCTCCTGATCCACCTAGAAGTGAAAACATATGGTATCTGTCCTTCTCTGCCTCACTTATTTCGCTCAGCATAACACCCTCAATTTCTATCCACGTTGCTACAAATATGGTCAGATTTCATTCTTTCTCATTGCCATGTAGTATTCCATTGTATAGATAAACCACATCTTTTTGATCCACTCATCAGTTGATAGACACTTAGGCTGTTTCCATGATTTGGCTGTTGTTGAAAGGGCTGCTATGAACACTGGGGTACATGTGCCCCTATGCATCAGCACGCCTGTATCCCTTGGATAGATTCCTAGCAGTGCTATTGCTGGGTCATAGGGGAGTTCTGTTAATTTTTTGAGGAACCTCCACACTGTTTTCCAGAGGAGCTGTACCCATTTACATTCCCACCAACAGTGTAGGAGGGTGCCCGTTTCTCCACATCCTCGCCAGCATCTAGAGTCTCCTGATTTGTTCATTTTAGCCACTCTGACCGGGGTGAGGTGGTTCACAGGTATTTTAAATGTGGTCTTCATGAAAATTTTCCAGATAGATAAGGCAAATGAAGAAAGGGTCTCAAGATTTGTGTGATTTGCTGCAATTTACACAGCCTTACTGAACCTGATTTACTATCCTTAACCTATGTTCCACAATATTAACATACAAAAGGACCAGGAACTCTGAAGAACCAGGATAAGATCTCCAAAAATACATGCTGCTGTTTAACTTTCTATTTCCTGTTGGAAGTTCTTGTTGGTCTCTCTTCAGGTTATGCCTTTCTTCCATGATCAGGTTAACAACCTGAATGTTTCAATTATGAGCCTTAGACATAATTGCGGTGGGATGGCTCCTAGCAGAGATTAACAGCTGCTGAGCAAGCCTATTTCTTCCATTATCCACTGAAGGTGGATGCAGAAAACTTCTCAAGTCATATTCAGGTATCCAATGGGAGGGAAGAAAACGAGATGCCTGAGTTGTCAAGAAATAAGATGTCAGCGCCCACTATCTCTTAACCCTTCATGTCAGAGTCCAGGGAAAAAAGTAGTTTCAGGGGCGCCTGGGTGGCTCAGTCAGTTAAGCATCCGACTTTGGCTCAGGTCATGATCTCACCATTCATCGGTTAGAGCCCCACATCGGGCTCTCTGCTGCCAACGCAGAGCCTGCTTCGGATTCTCTCTCTCCCTCTCTCTCTGCCTCCTCCTGCTTGTTCTCATTCCCTCTCTCTCAAAAATAAATATTAAAAAAAAGTTTCAAAAGAAACTAATATTGTATTGCTGCATCTTCAACATTAAGAGGCAATAAGTTATAACAAAACAATTGGTGGGCATCATAGTTTATGCCCCTTAAATCAAGTGTGTGTGTGTGTGTGTGTGTGTGTGTGTGCGCTTCTGTTACTGATCATTTCAAAAGTTTTAGTTTTTCTACATGCTTCACTATTCCTGTTACTGGTTTCTGCATTTGCTTTTCTGTAAACTGACACAATGCATTTATGTAAACTCTAAATAAGCTCTGTCAATTCTCATACTGCTTCTTACACCCTCCAATATTGCATAAGATGTGCATTCCCATCTATGAATATTATATAAAGTGTGCATTGCTATTAGAGGCACATTTAAAAAATTAATCATAGCCAACAAAGGCATAGGTGAAAAAAAGCAATTATTTAGATTTTAATAAAACCTGAAAATACAGGGACACCTGGGTGGCTCAGTTGGTTAAGCGTCAGACTTAGGCTCAGGGCATGATCTCACAGTTCGTGGGTTAGAGCCCCACATCAGGCACTGCGATGACAGCTAGCTCAGAGCCAGGAGCCTGCCTCAGATTCTGTGTCTCCCTCTCTCTCTGTCCCTCCCCTGCTCACGCTGTCTCTCTCTCTCAGAAATAAATTTTAAAAGTTTAAAAAATTTAAATAAACCTGAAAATATAAACCTAATATCTCAAAAGAATACTTATATTAATAAGGTTTATTCAATAACATTTATATGAATTGTATTTAGTTATGTGAACCTGGTAAAACTATTCCTAAAGACAAATGTATTCCTTCTGAGTCACATTACACCCTTGATAATGTCTTTATGATGTTCATTCCATGATGCCCTTTGGGTAGAAAATAAAGATTTTTAAATAATCTTTTAGAAAAAAGTAAATAGTAGGAGATGTGAAAATAAATCTATATGGGGTTTAGATTTTACAAAAGTAAAAATTCTCTGTACCATCTGCAATCCCTTTAAAATAATCCCCCAGGGGGTTGAAAAGAAGGGTGTTGCAGCCGATATACATTCTGATTTCTAGCTCTGAGAAGCCAAGAATGGAAAAGGGACAAGTACTAAGGGAATCACCACGGGTCAAAAATAACTTCCCCAATACATTACATTAATAGATATTGTAACTCTCCCTTTTTAAAAACTACCACCACCACCTCCAATTGAATAAGGGCTGTTGATAAAGACCTCATATTGAATTACAGTAACGTAGTTAAATCGTATCTTTTAAGAACAACAGGTATTGTCTACAGTGGTAGGGCGGGTGAAAAAGAGATAATTGGGAACAAGAGAATAAGACCAAGAAGGGATGTTCTGGAAGAGGCAGCTTTGGACAGCCACAGATGCACATGAGAGGACACCAAAGACAAGCTTCGTCCATCTTGTAACTTTGTATCTGTGTAAGATACTCAACTAAAAGGTCATTCCCCATTCTCCCTCCACCTCATCCTGGGGCTGCCATTGACTAATATGAAGCTTTACACAGACCATAAATAGAATGTATGAGAACCACATAAATGGAGACATTTGCCTCACTTTAAATGTGCATACATGAATATGTGCAATATATTGCTTAGGACACTTGGATAAGCTATCAACCCAATTTTCAAATACCTCCAAGAACCACAAGGTAAGAATTTAATGCGCACTTTCTGCCCTTCCAGCCCCAACCTCTACACCTGCTTTCCAAGCTTGCAGTTTTTTAACACTATAAGCTTTCAAATGATAGACTACAATTCCGGATTTTATAAAATGTATAAACATTATATTCTCCTGAGAAACAAAGATATAAGCAAAGATCAGCAATCACGTACTAGATTATCAACAGATAATATTTATTCATTAAGAAATAGTACTAAAACAAGGAAGAATATTAGAGTTGCAGGCTTAAATATCTTTTAAATGGCTGAGATACCTGTTCCATATCTTATATTTTTTTCAAATATATAATTAGTACTTGATAATGAATTACTGGTAATCAGGACCTAGAAAGCTATTTGTCTTCCAGATGCTAATAGGACTGTACTGAAGCAGTCTTGTAGTTCTTCGAATTTAGTGCCCTAAAATTGGAAAATAAATGCACATTTAATTTTATAGGTGCAGGTAAATATATCTGTATATTCTTATAAAAAGGTTTTGTAATAAAAAATTAACAATCCAAAACCAAACTCTCTCACCAAATTAAAAAGCTTCACTTAAAATGTAGTTTAAGAAGGAAAAATTGGGTGGACACCTACGTGGCTCAGTTGGTTAAGCATCCTACTCTTGATTTCGGGTCAAGTCATGATCTCATGGTTCATGAATTCAAGCCCCGTGTTGGCAC
>NW_027527449.1:5479333-5498043 GCF_008692635.1 Crocuta crocuta | reverse complement strand
CCAAACAGTTAATAAATAAATAAACATGGAAAATTATTTAATGGGACCAATTTTAAAAACCACTCAGAAGTTTATTAGTCTTAAAATTAAGGTTAAAAAAAAAGCTAAAACTTGATTTAGGATACTATTTGTGATAATATAAAAAGAAAGAGCTTCAATAAATTCAAATTTACTAAACAGAAGATAAACTTCTGATTTTCAATAAAAGCAATCAGTTATTCTTTTCTTTGCTCCAAACATATATATTTGTAGAACTTTCTCAGTTCTGTTCTCTGGATAGAAAAGAACACACAAAAAATCTGAAACTGCCCCTTACTCCCCAAAACAATCCCATCTATTTGAGGGTGTGATAAAGAAAAGTATAATTTTACTCTCTGTTCTATATTACATAGATCAAGTTGAGCAGAGTACTGATAGATAGGTGGGTTGACAATGGATGAAGATCAAAGAACATGAAATAAAGACTCCACATATTTCAATTTCCACCAACTAGCCCCCACAGAATACTATGCCTGTAGCCAACAGTTAAATTATATAAATAATGATGGGCAGTCTTATTCTGGGGATAGGCTCATAAGACTGACATTATAATCCCTGTACACAAAGGATATAGATGTACTGAGATGTTTTTATAAAAGAAGGTGAATTGGGTGTCCTTTACTTAATCCATTATATGATTACGCTGAAGTTAGAAATATGTAAATTAGCTTAATTGGCATTAAAACTTTTTCAGTGAATAGAAAGGTAATCAAATGAATTCTTCCACTTATTCATGATCTTGCACACACGCCAAAAGACAATAATGGATTGTCCTTTCCTAATTTATATTCTGAACTCCTGACAACTTTTCAGTGTTGGGAGTGCACAAAACTTGAGTAAAATTGAACTTTTAAGATACTTTAATAATATAACTCACTCAAAGTATTATAATGTGATATTAACAGCATTTTTACTAACCGAAATATTTCCTAGAAGATTTCGTAAAAGATTATTTTAAACTTAAGGAGAGAAGTCTTAAGTGTCATTAAAATTCCTCACAATTACTGAGAGCCTGAAGCCCACAAAGAGATAATAATTTTAACAAAGATCAAAAACTCCCTTTGAGAAACAATGTTAACATGTACTGTTAACTGAACAATAAATATCTAACAGTCTCAAGCTACTCATA
Organism: Crocuta crocuta; assembly: GCF_008692635.1. NCBI lineage: Eukaryota > Metazoa > Chordata > Mammalia > Carnivora > Hyaenidae > Crocuta > Crocuta crocuta. Next base: position 5,496,875 of record NW_027527449.1, on the reverse strand, counting down.
ATAAGGTGCTATAGGTTTGCCTTAAAAATGATGCACAGAATAGTTTGGTACAAATAAATTAAGCTTTTTCAATTGGAAAATTTAGAAGATGGAAAAAAACTTCTAAGGGAGAGCTTCTAAATAAAAGGAGCTAAGATTTCCAAAGACACTTGGATCTGTCATTGTTTGCAGTGTGTATAAATAAAAGATATTATTTTGAAGGAATCTAAAAGTAAAAATAATTTTTCTTGGTTTATAGGCTAAGTGTAACATATTACTACCTTTTGACATTCAAAGTCATTATACTTTCAATTGGTCTGCTCTTTGGTCCACTTGGTGGATGGAAAATCTTAGCACCTTTGCTGGAAATCTGGCTTGCCAATTTAAGGGTCCCATAAGGGTCAGCAGAATGTGAAGGGTAAGGATCAAATGTTCCTGCCTTCATTCCACCAGCCTACAAATAAAAATGAGGTAATTTAATGTAGTTTTGTAAAATGCTTCTAACAAAATTAGATTTTGAAGAAGTTCATACATATTTGTGTATTGTCTATGGAGTTGGTCTTACATTTGAAGTGGTCTATACAGACATACCTCAGAGATGATGTGAGTTCAGTTCCAGACAATTGCAATAAAATGAATATAACAAAAAAGCAAGTCAAATGAGTTTTTTTGGTTTTCCACTACATATAAAAGTTGTATTTACATAATGCTGTAGTCTATTAAGAGTGCAATAGCACTCTTTTTCATTTGTGTCTAAAATTAAAAAAATGTATATACCTTAATTTTAAAATGTTTTATTGCTGAAAATATGCTAAACATCATTTGAGCTTTCAGTCAATGATAATATTCTTGCTGGTGAAAGTTCTTGCCTTGATGTTAATAGTTGTTGACTACCACCTTCAGTGGTAGCTGAAGGCTGGGGTGGCTGTGGCAAGTTCTTAAAATAAGACAATGAAGTTTGCCATGCTGACTCTTCCTTGCATGAATGATTTCTCCATAGCATACAATCAGTTTGATAAAATTTTACCCACAGAACTTCTTTTAAATTGGAATCTCTTCTCAAACCCTGCTGCTGCTTTATCAACTAAGTTCACATACTATTTCAAATCCGTTGTCATCTCAACAATCTTCATAGCATCTTCATCAGGAGTAGATTCCATCTCAAGAAACTACTTTCATTGCTCAGACGTCAGAAGCAACTCCTCATCCATGAAACTTTTATCACAAGATTGCAGCAGTTCAGTCCCATCTTCAGGCTCCACTTGTGATTCTCATTCTCTCACTATTTCCACCACATCTACAGTTACTTCCTCCACTGGAGGCTTGAACACCTCAAGGTCATCCATGGGGGTCGGAATCAACTTCCAAACTCCCGTTAATGTTGATATTTTGACCTCTTCCCATAAATCGCAGATGTTCTTAATGGCATCTAGAATGTCAATCCTTTCCAGAGGTTTCCAATTTTTCTTTGCCCAGAGCCATCATAGGAGCCACTATTTATAGAAGCTAGAGCTTTATGATATGTATTTCTTAAAATAATAAGGCTTGAAGTTGAAATTATTCCATGATCCTTGGGCTGATGTATAGATGTATTAACAGGCATTAAAACAACAGTAATTTCATTGTACATCACCAGCAGAGCTCTTGGGAGACCAGATGCATTGCCAATAAACAGTAATATTTTGAAAGGAATCTTTTTTTTTCTGAGCAGTAGGTCTCAATAGTGGGCTTAAAATATTCAGTAAACCATTTCATAAACAGATGTGCTATCACCCAGGCTTTGTTATTTATAGAGCACAGAGTAGATTCATCATAATCCTTTTTTTTTTTAATCAAATGTTTATTTGTTTGGGGGGAAGGGGCAGAGAGAGAGGGAAAAGAGAATCTCAAGCAGGTTCCACACTCAGCACAGATTCTGACGTGGTGCTCAATCTCATGACCATGAGATCATGACCTGAGCCATCCCGGCACCCCTATCATAATTCTTTTTTTTTTTTTAATGTTTTATTTTTATTTATTTCTAGGAGAGAGAGAGACACACAGTGTGAGTAGGGGAGGGTCAGAGAGAGAGGGAGTCACAGACTGCAAGAGGCTCCAGGCTCTGAGCTGGCAGTCAGCACAGAGCCTGACGCGGGGCTCGAACCCACGAACCGTGAGATCATGACCTAAGCAAAAGTCGGATGCTCAACCGACTAAGCCACCCAGGCGCCCCACCCCTATCATAATTCTTAAGGGTCGTAGGATTGGGGGAATGGTAAATGGGCACTGGCTTCAACTTAAAGTCACCAGCTGCATTAGCCCCTAAAAAGAGAGCCAGTCTGTCCTTTGTAGCTTTGAAACCAGGCATTGATTTCTCCTTTCTAGCTATGAAAGTCCTAGATGGTATCTTCTTTCAATATAAGGCTGTTTAATCTACATTAAAAATCTGTTGTTTCGTACAGCCACCTTCATTAATTTCTTAGCTAGATCTTCTGGGGAACCTGCTGCAACTTCTACATCAGTACTTGCTGCTTTACCTTACACTTTGGATACTGCAAATTAGTGGGCCTACCTCGGCTAACTTCAAACTTTTCTTCTACAGCTTCTTTACCTTTCTCAACCTTCAGAGAATTGAAGAGAGTTAGGGCCTTGCTCTGTAGTAGGCTTTGCATAAGGAAAAGTTGTAGCTGGCTTGATCTTCTACCTAGATCTTCTATCCACTAAAACTTTCTCCATCAGCAAGAAGTCTGTTCTGCTTTCTTATCATTTATGTGTTCACTGGAGTAGCACTTTTAATTTCCTTCAAGAACTTTTCCTTTGTGTTCACAACTTGGGTAACTGGCACAAGATGCCTAGCTTTTAGTCTATCCTGGCTTTTGATATGACTTCCTCAGAGTTTAATCATTTCTAGCTTTTGATTTAAAGTGAGACATGCAGGGCCACCTCAGTCGGTTAGGCGTCCAACTTTGGCTCAGGTAAAGATCTCAAGATTCATGAGTCCGAGCTCTGTGTTGAGCTCTGTGCTGACAGCTCAGAACCTGGAGCCTTTGTGTCCCTCTCTCTCTGCTCCTCTCCATCTCCCAAGAATGAATAAATGTTAAAAAAAAACTTAAGTGAGACATGCAACTCCTCCTTTCATATGAACGCTTAGAGGCTATTGTAGGGTTATTAACTGGCATCATCTCAATACTGTTTTGTCTCAGGGAAGATGGAGGCCCAAGGAGAGGGAGAGAGATGAGGGAATAGCCAGTCGGTGGGACAGTCATAACACACAACATGCATTAATTAAGTTCACCGTCGTACATGGGTGGCATTCATGGCACCCTTCCGAGCAATTACAATAGTAACGGCAAAGATCACTGATCACAGGTCACCATAATAAATATAATAATAATAAAGTTTGAAATATTACAAGAAGTACTATGATGTGACATAGAGACACAAAGTGAGCAAATAACTGTTGGAAAAATGGTGCCAATCAAGTTGCTCAACACAGATTTCCACAAACCTTCAATTTGTAAAAAACACAGTAACTGCAAAGCAATAAAACTAAGTATGCTTGTACTGTTCAAATACCAGCAGTCTCCCTGCCACCAATTTTATGGGGCAAGACACTGTAGTTTCTAAAAGTTCTCTATTAAAATGCAAATGTTTATAGGAAGGTAACATTCCAAACTATTGTCAAGTATTAATATTTGTTTGTTTGTTTTAAGCTTATTTATTTATTTTGAGAGACAGAGAGAGACAGGACGTGAGCAGGACAGGGGCAGAGAGAGAGAATCCAAGCCAGACTGTGAGATCATGACCTGAGTCTAAATCAAGAGTTGGATGCTTAACCAATTGAGCCACCCAGAAGCTGCAAATATTAATATTTTAGTAAGAGTTTATCAGATCAAGAAGTTAGTCAAAATTATTTTTTGACCTGTACACAAAACAAACATTTGCTTTGACTTTTTAAGCTGGTTTACCACAATTTTATCATTATATCATATATAGTTACCAAGAAAACTCCATAGAATCTTCATACCCAATTTAAATAGGCATCCTTTGTCTTACAATTTCTACGCCAAATATACATGAAAATTTTATTCAACAAAAAGATATAATTGGAATATTTCAAGTTTTCCAGATTGAGGACACATAGATTCTTTCAAAGAGCAACAAATAATAAGGAAACTTAAGTGAAATAAATTCATTAATAAAAGTAAAAGCAAAATGGAGGGATTAAAAATACAAAAACATAGGGATGCCTGGGGGGCTCAAGTCAGTTAATTATCCAACTTTGACTCAGGTCAGGTCTGTGAGTTAGAGCAACTTCAAGCCCCATGTCAGGCTCTGTGCTGATAGTTCAGAGCCTAGGGAGCCTGCTTCAAATTCTGTGTCTCCCTCTCTCTCTGCCCCTTTCCCCTTCTCAAAAATAAATAAATGTCAAAAAAAATTTTAAGTAAAAAAAGAAAAAGAAAAGGAAAAATATATATGGTAAATAAATAAACCAAACCACCAGATGATGCCTTACAAAATAAATAAATAAATCTACATTATAATTAGGAATGAAAAGGAGTGGACATATATGGAATAACCAAAAATATAAAATAACATTTTTGTAAACTTCTATGTTAATAAATTTGAAAACATAAATGAAATTATTTTCAAAGAAAATATAAATGTCAAATCAACTGAAAAGAAATACAAATCAGGTAAGGCACTATAGAATAAATTAAGCCCAGAACATTTCAATGAGAAATTCTTTCAACCTTGCTTTTCGTGGTACTACTTGAAGTGTTATAGAACACAGAAAAAGAAAAAAAATCTCCCTGATTATTTTAAGACACTAACACCTACTTATACCAAGATAAAACAAAGCATACCAAAAAAGTTAGACCAGTTACACTAAAAATTATTGTTGCAAAAATACTTAAAATATTAATAAGATAAAGTATTACACTTAAATACAATATAGCCAAGTGGAATTCGTTTCACGCAATTTGTTATCATTCACCTTATAACAAGTCGAAGAGAGAAAAAAATGATGGTCTAAATAGATTACACAAAAACATTCAATACCGTTCTACATACATTCCTGATTTATTCCTACTTTTGGCAGTAGGAATTATTCCTATTTTTATAAAAAAATGAAAAACTAGAGTAAATTCAGGTAATTCAAAGTAAGGCAAATTCAAGTAAATTCAAGTAAGGCAAAGAATGGCCACTATTGCTATCCTTAGCAACTAGACATGAACATGACTTAAAAGCAATGAATACTGGAAAGGAGGGAGCAAAATTATTTGTAGATAATGTAATCACATATCTGAAAAATCTAAAGAGAAGCAACATAATACCCATTGGAACATAAGAAAATTTAATGAAGTGGCCAATTATTAAATGTTTTGATAAAGACAATTACATAAGGGAATATATGATGGGAAAAAATTGTTGATCAGAGCCTTAAAATAAATAGGAATAAAACAGAAGACATATACATCTGTATGAAGCAAAATTTAGAATTCTATAAGGGAAATAAAGGTTTTAATAAAGAGTTTATTTCTGATCAGAAGAGTCAAACCACAAATATGCTGAAGGGCACCTGGGTGGCTCAGTGGGTTAAGTGTCTGACTTCTGACTTCAGCTTAGGTCATGATCTCATGGTTCAGAAGATCAAATCTCCACATCATTGCAGAACCTGCTTGGGATTCTCATTTTCTCTCTCTCTCTCTCTCTCAAAATAAATAAAATTTTTAAAAATTAAATAAATAAAATAAACTAAGACATCCAAAAATCTAAAGATTTAACTTTTTAACAAAATACCAAAGGTCTTTTTCCCCCCAGAACTTTAGACAGAAGTAACTTCAGTATTTTAGAGAATAAATCTAGAATGGCCAATGTAATTTTTTAATCTTTTTTCTTTTTCTGAGAGAGAGAGAGAGAGACAGCGTGAGCAGGGGAGGGTCAGAGAGAGAAGGAGACACAGAATCCAAAACAGGCTCCAGGCTCTGAGCTGTCAGCACAGAGCCCGACGCGGGGCTCGAACCCACGAGCCACGAGATCACGACCTGAGCTGAAGTCGGACACATAACTGACTGTGCCATGCAGGTACCCCAAAACTGCACACATTTAAAATTTACAATTCTATGACTTTTGACATTTGTATGTACCCTTGAAACCATGACTGAAATCAAGATATAGATCACATCTCTCCCACCTAAAGTGTCCTCTTACTTTCAAAACTGGATTTCGAAAAGATAAAAGCTGAATCCTTACCTTGGTCTTCATGTCAAAATGTATTTCAAATGGAGATTTAAATGAAAAAGGAAAAAACTAATAGAAGAAATCAAGAATGTATTTTTTTTTTTAATATTGGTGATAAGGAAAGTCATTTTTGAGAATGTCATTAAACGTAGCACAATTGATAAATTTCACTACATCCAATTATTAAGCTTCTGAACAGCAAAATGCTGTAACTAAAGTCAAACACTGAACAAGCTAAAGAAACTATTTTCAACACAAACAACAAAAGAAAATCCTTAATATATGAAACGATCTTACAGATCAGTATGAAAAAGACAAATATCCTAATAGAAAATCTGTAGGTAAAATGAACAGGCGATGCACAGAAGACAGAACAAAGTATAAACTAAGGTTTATATACTACAGAAGCATTTTTAGTTTTATTCACACTTGTAAAAGTCTGCAGAGTAGGAGATAGTTCATTTTAACAACCATTTCAAAACTTGAAAGATGGTCTGGCTTTTCATGGTTTTGTGAAAAAACTATACCTAAGATCTAGAGAGATACTTGGAAAATCCATTATAAATTCAAATACTCTTGAAACGATGAATAATTATTTCATTGCAAGACCTCATTATTCTCTATACTAGCCAGGCTTTGCGACTTTTCAAAATTTTGTTAAAACAGGTTTCACAATTCTTATTGTGAATAATAAAGGTGTGAGTAATAAACAAAAGTTTATTATTTACATAGGTAACAAAATGACTTGACATAGAGGCAACAGTTCTTTATAATGCTTAATATTTTTTCATTCTAAAATTTTTTTTAATTTTTTTTGTTTTTTTCTGAGAGAGACAGCATGAGCAGGGGAGGGTCAGAGAGAGAGGGAGACATTCTAAAATTTTTAACTTACCTTTTTACCAGGAGAAGAAGGCTTAAAAGGGTTTGCAAGTAATTTTTTCTTCTCTGTTTTTTTAATTGGTGGTAAAGCTTTCTCAAACAAATAAGGATTGGCGTCAAAATATTCCCTTGGGTAAAGATTTAACTTGAAAGGTGTTCCTTTAACTAAACTATGGTGTTCTTCATTCTCCTTCTGTAAATCAGAAAGTTTGAAATTATGTAACATAAATTATTCAAATTAAAAGTAACAAACTTTCTTTTAAATTTTAATATAAGCATGTAGATTTTTTAAATCTATACTGCTGGGTTCACTTCTTTAAAACATTCCTTTGTTATGTTTTGTTTCTATGATACAAAAGATATGCTTACTTATGAATGGATGAAAGTATGATTGTTCTGTTTAGATATAAATTTATTTGAAGTACAGAGATCCATGTATCACCTGAAGAAATCTAAATTAACTATCTGGATGATATGATGTAGTAAACAAAAAAGGACTGGTTTCTAGTTCAAACCCCAACTCCTTCTTGCTTTTTAGCATTTCTCAGGGACTCTGGGAAGTTTACTTATCCTTTTAGTGCCACATTTTCTTCAACTGTAGATGATATAATCTCTCTGCCCTATGCCGCCCCACACACAGAATGCTGTTGTAAAGACTAAATAAGATTAACTGCTTAAAGCACCTGGCATATGGTGGGCCCTAAATAACTGTCAGTTTTACTTCTAAAAATGAGGAATATTTATTCTTTGTAACATTTTTATATATTAACTACCTAGTATTCAAGCAAAACAGAGGTCATTTTTTTCCCTCCTGTTTTGCAATCTTCTCTATGGGATAATACTTACAAAAATTTCTGCTAATAAAGAAGAAAAAAATGTCATGCTATGAAATACAGACTTGAGCAATGACTATAAAATGAATATTAATATTTTTTCCACTTTTTTCAAATATTAAATCTGGTATTTCATCATTCAACAAAAAACTGAAAACGTTTGGTAAATGAAATCTAAAATAGTTAATCCAGGAAGACAAATTTTCATTACCAAGAATAGTGCTATAATGTAAAAACTCCCTTGGGCAAAAGAAGAGGGGCCTGCAAATGAGGAAATACCAACCACTGTTTGATCTCAAACTCTATCGGGGTAAAAGGTCAAGGGTTGAGCAGCCTAGCTCCTCCTGGCTGCAGCAAGCTCCTGAGATGTAAATTTTTAGTGAACATTGTGATTAGAACGATCAAACATTTTCTTCAAGCAACTGTTAAGCAACACCCACCTCTAACCGCAAAATTCTCTCGCTTCTGTACACCGGCTTTGCCCCTCTCCCTATATAAACCCTGAGCTATGGCCCGGCGGGGCTCTCTTCAGAGGACTCTTTGGGTGTTCACGAGGGGCTGTCTGGCTGGACTAAAATAAACCTGAATAACCAACTCCTTTTGTGTTTTGTGGGCTTTGTTCTTGGTGATTCTCCTTTGGAAAGGGAGGTCTAACAATAACACTTTCAGGACTTTTTACTCTCTTTTTTATTTTTTTCCTTGGTTTTGTTTGTCCTCTTCCTTTCTCCAACCCACAGAAATTTTACCTCTTCTTTCTGATCGTCTCTCCCCTCTTCCACAGCTCAGTGGTAATGATAATTTTAACCATTCCATTTATCCTTTTGGGCAGTGGTTCTCAAATTTTAGTTCTCATTGGAGTCTCTTGATAATTCATTTCAGATACAAATTACCACGCTCTTCCCTCAGAGATTTCTAGATCCTCTTGGTCTGCTATATGGTCAAAAATCTAACATTTTTGGGGTGCCTGGGTGGCTCAGTCAGTTGGGCCGCCGACTTAGGCTCAGGTTATGATCTGACAGCTTATGGGTTTGAGCCCTGTATTGGGCTCTGTGCTGACAGCTCAGAGCCTGGAGCCTGCTTCAGATTCTGTGTCTCCCTCTCTCTCTCTCAAAAAATTTCAAAATTTTTTTTAAATCTCATTTTAGTCACCCCAGGTGATTCTGATGCAGGTTATCATGAGGCAAGGCTTTAAAGAATACCTTTTGCTAGAGTATGGTCACCTTTTACTGGAATGCTGTGTTTGTTTTACCAACCCCTGCCCTAGAGTATTCAGCGTAATATGAATCAGCACATACATGAGAGGAAGCTACTCAAAGCCAAAAAAAGAACCACCTAAGAAGACTAAAAGTAATAGTGTCTGGCTCTTACCACAGAGCTGGCAAGAGTTCTTGTTCCATCAGCTATGCTGGAAGACATGAGTCCTAGGGCACTGGGTAGAGCACACAGAAAGGGGTGGCCCCCGCAGTACAGAGTAATCATCCCTAGATTGAGCACTGCTCCTGTACCACCTAACAAATCTGAAACCAAGCAAGACTTGAAAAAAAATCAAACTGTTTCCAAATCATTTTACTGCATCCCAGAACAAAGCCCAAGAATCTTTATAAGAATACAAAAATATACAGCACTCTACAAAGTAAATGTCACAATGCCTAACATCCAGTCAAAACTCACTAATCATGCAAAGCAGAAAAATATGACCTATACCAAGAAGAAAAACTAATAATTCAAAATCAACGAAGAACACAGATGTTAGTAGAGAAGGAAACTGAAACAGCAATTAAACTGTATTCTATACACTCATAAAGCCACACAAAAACACCTAAGATATAAAACACTCAAACAGAACTCCCTGAGAGCAAAAGTACAACGTGTGAGATTAGAAATACACAGGATATTGCAGATGGGACACTGCAAAAGAACAGATTAGTGGCCTTGAGGACACAGGAAAAGAAACAATTCAAAATAAAATACAGAGAAGGAAAAAAGAAAATTAAAAAAAAAAGAAGGAAACAGAGCACTGGTAAACTGTGAGGAATTTCAAAAGACCTAATGCATATGTACTATGAAAGAGAGGAGAAAAATGGAAGGGCAGAAAAAATAACTGAAGAAATAATAGCTGAAAATATTCCAAATGTGATGAAAACTATAAACCCACAGATCCAAGAAGCTCAATAAACCCCAAGCACAAGAAGCAAGATGAAAATATGACCAAGGCATATCATAATCAAATTGCTCAAATGAGTGATAAAGAGATCTGAAAAGAAACCAGAGGGAAAAAGACAGTACGTAGAGAAGAACAAAATCCAACATGACAGGGCATCTCTTGTCAGAAACAAGCAAGAATGAAGTGGAGTAATCTGTTTAAAATTCTAAAAGAAGGGGCACCTGGGGGCTCAGTCCCATAAGCACAGGTCACGATCTCCCTCTGTCATAACCTTGCTCAGGTTCACAAGTCCAAGCCCCCAACTGGGTCCTGAGGGGTCGGTCAGCACACAGCGCAGAGCCTGCTTTGGATTCTGTGCTCCCTCTCTCTCTGCCCCTCCCTTGCTCATACTCTCTCTCTCTCAAAAATTAAACATTAAAAATTTTTTAATAAAAAAATTAAAAAATTAAGATTAAAAATTAAATTCTAAAAGAAAAAGCAAGAGTGCATTTTTAAAATTATCTTCAGAATTAATTTTAGAAAGTCCAGGGATATAAAATATATGACTTACGAATAATAAGTTTTGAAAATAAAAAAGAACTTTACTATAAGGAGAGAAAAGTATCTTATCACATAAAATTTAGGATAAAATTGCCTTGTATATATTTATATCAAGTATTATTATTATTCCTACAGATTAAAAGCAGTTTACACATTAATTTTCTAATAATCCACACATAGAAACAAAGATGCTTATTACATGACCAAGGTTTCTGCCCAATTTAATAGAAAACTGTTCCTGAGTTTGGACGCACTGCCATATAAAAATGGCCACTATCCTTCTACCTCGTAGCCCTACTGTTGCTTAAAGTCACCACTTCGAAATTGTTGAAGACTGCACGCCTAAAATAAAAATAAACTAATATAATGTTTGCTATTTAATTTCTGTTGCTTAATGTCCAAACTTGACTTTTCATTAAAACCAGCTTTTTTAAGTTATACTGAAATTGTTAAATTATGTTAACACTGTCCCAAAATTTATGCGTTCCGCATTCTCACTCAGGCATTGTGCATATAAGTGACTATGTTTCATTCTAAGTCAAATATTATATAAAATGAGTGTAGAGGCATATACCAGTACATTCCGTTTTTATTTCTGTGGTTTAGTAGAGAGTACCCTCCCCTCACCCTATCACTCTCTCTTCGGTAGGTGTTCATCCATTCTCTACTTTCCATCTTCTCCTTCCTCCCCGTCACTCCTTCATTCCACTACTGTCTTAGGCACAGGATTTTAGGGTGTGGTGGTGTCATAAAGGTTAGAACATGACTCTTCTACTCAAAAATAGGACATAGCTGATCAGGCCAAGTAAGAAAGGTGTCACAGCTAGTTTAGAGAGAGATAAGGTAGATGTAGTAAATTATAGCAAGAGCCAAAAGCTCATCCAGGGAAGAGCTGAGAAGATCTACAGCAAGATGTGGAAACTGAATATCAAAAAGGTAAAATTATCACAATTCATAGATATCAGTCTACCATTGCCCTAGTAAATAAAACAATCCCTAATTAGATCACAAATGAATTCTCAACATCAACTAAGAGAAAGATTGAATGAAGTTAAAATTAGATTATATTACCTTAAAATTTAGTTTGGCTGCATCGTAGAAATCAGCAGAGTGTGAAAACTGTTTACCTATGGTAACATTTGCATAGCTAAGGAAGAAAATTAAGTAATGGTGACTTCATGGTTCAGAAATTTTAAAGTTTATTTAACTTCAAATTATATGAAAGCATGTAAAGTATCTTACCCATATCCTGTTCCTTTCTTTCCCGGGTTTGTGTATAAATTCTTTCCAGGGACCTGATATTTGTCTTTGGGTTTTGCCTGTGCACTGAAGAATGGCACCGGACCGCCAATTGTGCCATAATAGCTTCCTAACCCGCATCTTAAGTCCAGTTTTTAAAAAACACAGCAAATTAAAACAGCAAATTTTGTGTTATATATATTTGACCACAATTTACAAAAAAATCACTGAAAAAGGAGCAAAATATATGCAATGGAATTGACTTGCCAACGCTGTTAAGAAAAAAACAACCATTCTGTTTAGTTTTTAGTCTTATTTCCCCCATTTTTCAAAGTCACAAATTTTGAGATGAGGTAGTGGTTTTAATTTTTTATGCTTATTTTAAATGTTCCACATAAACAAAATTTCAGAATCTCTAGGAAGTGAAAATAGTTTCCATTAATTCAGAAGATTGCAGTTTTACTACCCTCAGAAAAAAAAAAAAAATAGCACAAGCACAAAATCAGCCTTCAACCAATCCTGGTCTACTATAAATTCTACATAGAGACAGTCAACATTATAGAGTGTGCATTAACATCTTATCATAAAGCTCAACCAAATACTATGATGTAACAGACTATATGATTTTCTTTGTTTAATGGTTTAAGGGTAAAAAAAAAAAAATGAACCTTCACATTGACAACTGTCGCAACTAAAATATTGCTAAACTCCATGCATTATCTTCAAAATAATTTTTAAATAACATGTCTTGATAAGTCACTTTTTACCAAAAAAAGACTTCACCTAATTTTACAATTTTTATTTAAACTTTTAAAAAAAAATTTGCAAAGCAGAAAAAACAGTGTAGGGCACAGATATGATGACCCAAGGAGGGTTTTTCAAGGTTTTCAAACAAATTTATTTGCATTATTTAGCTGGCTTTTTATTATATAAATTAATAGCAGTGACATAAGCATAAATTTGATGACTCTTAAAAAACCCATCATACTTAAGTAAGTCCTCCAGAAAAAAACACTTAATTTGGGCTAGAGAGAAAGGTGCAGAACATGAATTCATGACTTTTCCCCCAAACACTTACGGCTTTTTATCTCCACTACTAGGGAGGAAGGCTTTCCCTAGATTTTTTTTGGCTTCTTCCATCATATGCCGTCTCCTCACTTGATTCAGATTTACATAGCCTTCACCTTCAAATATCCTTACAAAATGGGGATCAAAATAACCTGCCTGGAGATTTGACATTTCTTTGGATCCCCCAGGTAGCNTTTGATTGGGGCCAGTGAGTTTGGGGCTCTAAAATGCTGTCCCAAAATGCTCACCGAAAGCTCTGTTACAGACCACATTGACAATAAGACCTAAGAGGTTTCCATCACAACATTTTAATAATTAGATCAAGGTCTTGGTTATAGACTCTGAATTTTAGAACTGGGAGAGACCCTAACAATCATCTAATCTAATGTTTCCTCATCTACATACTAGGAAGCACCAGGTGAGATTATAAGTGTGTGTGTGTGTGTGTGTGTGTGTGTGTGTGTGTGTTTAGGTTGAAGGGAAGGCAGTTCCATACTCAAACTGCGTGTGTGTGTTTGGGGTGTGTGTGCGTGTGTGTGTGTGTGTGTTTGTGTTTAGGTTGAAGGGAAGGCAGTTCCATACTCAAACTGCGTGTGTGTGTTTGGGGTGTGTATGTTTAGGTTGAAGGGAAGGCAGTTCCATACTCAAACTGCGTGTGCTTGGGGGGGGGTGTGTGTGTGTGTGTGTGTGTGTGTTTAGGCTGAAGGGAAGGCAGTTCCATACTCAAACTGCGGCAGTTCCCCTACTGGATATGTACTCAAGACACATGAATGTCTATATCCACTAATAGGCATGAACCAGAATGTTCACAGCAGTTTCATTCATAATATTCAAATACAGGAAATAACGCAAATATCCACCAACAGGAAAACAGATAAATAAATGTGTTATATTTATACAATGAAATACTAGTGGCCCAGTAATTTTTTAAAAGGCTGTTTTTATAAATATTTAGAACTTCTATTATAACTTCCATCTGGAAGACCTCTATTTGGGAAGTCGTTCACCAATGTGAAAACTTTTTTGAAGTGCAAAGAATCCTTAAATCAGCTAGTTATTTAAATATGAATTTATATCACTGATTTTTAACTTAAATATTTGAAAAGGTAATATATTCACATGGTTCCAAATTTAGTAATATGTGTTTTTACAATAAATTTTCCTCCCACACTCAGCCACCCAATTCCTCTCCCACAGAAATTCATGATATTTATTTTGTTTTCCAGAGAATATTTAGGCATGTTCCAATTAATACTTTCATATATATCGTTTTCCATTTTTAACGTTTAGCATGCTATTTAGTAAACTATTCTGCACCTTGATTTTTTTTTTATTTATTTAACAATATATCTTGGAGGTGTTTCAGGTCAGTTGTATTCTAATTGTAACAAGGAAGTCATTGAATAGCCAAAAATTTAACTAAGACATATAAAATGTTTATTTACGTTAGCTCTTTTTATTATTTAAAGGACTCTCTAAAACTCCCTCAACTATTCACATAGTGTAGTCTTTCATTCTCCAAGAAAATAATTACAGCTAGTGTTTGGGATGCAAATGTAAATGCTGCTTGCATAGGAGAGTGTCCCACTGAGCAAAAACAAAATAAGCTAAAAACAAAATATTCTGAGAGAAAACTTGCCCTGCACCTTTGGAAAGAAGTAAAATTACTTACGAAGAAAATATATGAAAGTAGGGGATCCCAATGAAAGAAGTTTTCTGCTCTTACAAAAGTTCTCTCTCAAATGTATTGAAATTTACAAGTTTATTCAACTTTAAACTTAATGCTTTAAGGGGAGCCTGGGTGGTTTACTGGGTCAAGCGTCTGATTCTTCATTTTGGCTCAGGTGAGCATCTTACAGTTCAGTGGATTCTCTCTCTCTCTCAAAATAAAAAAATATATATACTTAATTAAAAAGTATATTTTTAAGTATATTATTTTAATGCTTTAAGATATAGAGCATTAAAAATATCATTTAACCCAAATATTAAATCCAAAATTTCCTACAGGACATCCAGTATTAGGTTATAAAGAAAACTAGATATACTTACGATTGAATGAGGACACATATTTATCACCAACAGTAATGTACTCCATCTCACTGAAGAGGCCAATCCTCTCCATATCCGTCTTCCCTCCTTCTGCAGGCATGGCTGCTGCTTGTGGCGCTGCTTTCTACACTGACAACCTCAAAAGATTCTTTGCGGTTCTTTTGCAGCAAAATCCTACTTTACATTGAGAAATACAGAGAAAAGGTAAAGGAATAAGGCAACTGCTAAGTTTCAGTGCAATTTATTTTCAGTCTGAGAGTGGACATTCACTATAAAATAATGTCCCGAACGACATAGGGAAGGAATCTACATTGTGGGGCTGAAGGGAGTTAATGGACCTCAAAATTATCACCACGAACCCTCCCCTAGATCTTCTAGGTAATAATCCTCATATTACAAAGAAATGTGTATGACAGCATTTATTGCGCTGCCATTCATCCGTGGCAAATGATAAAATCATTACTGTGTCAGGCTTCTGGGTGGCTCAGTCAGTTGGTCATCTGACGGGCTCACGGGTTTTGGGTTAGAGCCCGGCATCAGGCTCTGTGCTGACAGCTCAGTCTGGAGCCTGCTTCAGATTCTGTATCTCCCTCTCTCTCTCTCTCTGCCTCTCCCCTGTTTGTGCTAACCATAACCCTCCCGTTTGTGCTCTGTGTCTCTGTCTCTCAAAAATAAATAAACATTTAAAAAATCATTACTGTGTAGTGTACTATAAACACCGCATATATATCCTTCTTTTGAGAAGTTTGAAGTAGATTTAAAAATCATAATTATATAAGGCGGGGATACTTTCAGTTTAGATCAAATGACTTATACTGCGTTGTCTCTCATTGGAAATTACAAGTTTTTCACTTTCCGTTTAGATCAAATGATTTGAACATACTACGTTGTTTCTTATATTGGAAATTAAAAGTTATGCACAACACATACAAATATGATGTGTTATGTGTACCTGAGTTTTTTCAAGTTTAAATGAATACAAGAAATGTGTCACTGGCAAAATTAGTTCACAAAGGGGATGGGTGGGAAAGGACAATTGTCTAGACAAGATTAAAATAAAGAACACAACAAACAAGAATCCGCAATGAATTAATAGTATTTGTTAAAGGGCAAACTCCAACTGTGATTTTTTTTTTAATGTTTATTTACTTTTGAGAGAGAGAAAGCACAAGTGTGGGAGGGGCAGAGAGGGAGACAGTGGGTCCGCAGCAGGCTCTGCACTAACAGGAGAACTCATGTCCCATAAGATCATAACCTGAGCTGAAATCAGACGCTTAACCAAATAAGCCACTTAGGCACCCTTTCTTTTGAAATATCACTTTAAACAATATTCATTTAGGTTTTTTTAATTAGACATGTTCTAGAAAGAAAGAGCTGAGGAAGATTTGCCTCCATTTCATCACAGGATTTTTTAACTACCAACTAGATCTAGGTACTGGGCACACATTTAGTGAATAAAGCAAGTATTGGCTTATGCTTTTGCCTTGAATTTCAGTGACACTTAAACACGTGGGCCTGTTTGGAACTGTCACTCATCTGAGCATGAATCTTGACTATCATGTAATATCCGGGGTCAAGTAAAGATTCCATTTAAACTAAAGCATGAGGAGGCACCTGGGTGGGTCAGTGGGTTAAGTGTGGGACTCAGGTCATGATCTCACAGTTTATGAGTTCTAGACCCAAATCCGGCGCCATCCTGATAGTCAGGAAACGGTTTAGGATTCTCTCTCTCCCTCTCTCTGCCCCTCCCCCATATACACAGTGTCTCTCAAAATAAATAAGCTTTAAAAAAAAAATCAAATAAAGCAAAGGAAAATATGCTTCCTTCCCCCCCCCTTCTTCCTCTGATCATGTATAGTTTAAAAGTAAATGGGGGGCACCCAGGATCTGACTCAGGTCATGATCTCATGGTTGGTGGGTACAAGCCTCGCTTACGGCTCTGTGCTGACAGCTCAGAGCCCAGATCCTGCTTCAGATTCTGTTTCTCCCTCTCTCTGCCCCTTCCCCCACTCACACTCAGTCTCGCTCTCTCAAAAATAAATAAACTTTAAAAAATAAACAAATAAAAGTAACCATCAATCAGTTGGGACATACTACTCTCATATACAGCCTGTTTCAAAGCTCCATCCCACTGCCCAACCGCAAGCGCTTCCTGGGCTGTTACAGGGACTCAATTCCTTCACATGGCTCCCCAGGTCTACTGTCACCCACATGTGACACCAGAGGAACCCCATTCCCTGGCACCTGGGCTCCATTTGTCTTCTTCCAGTTCTCAGGGAAGGCTCTCTCCAGCCGCCGGACCTTGGCACATGCTGTCTCCCTTCATGCAAGTACTTCACTGGGCCCAACGCTAATATTTCCCCCAATTAACACTGATCTTTCAGACTGCGTATGTTTCAGACTGTGTATGTTCGTCATTTCTTTAACTCCCCCCGTGGTAGCAGCCTGCCCTCTTTCCAAGCCCTCCCCACGGTTGTCTAGCGGGTTTTCACTCTCCGGTCACCGTGTACCCATCGTATAAGTGACAGCTGCCTCCCCCCCCCCCCCCCCGCACCCTGGGGTGCGG
>NW_027527449.1:5444941-5479296 GCF_008692635.1 Crocuta crocuta | reverse complement strand
ATTCCTGGCTGCGGGAAGGCAGCAACCGCGGGCAGTTCGGTGCTCCCTCACCACAGTATCTCCACCGCCTGCGCAGCGACCCGCGCGCAACAAACGGAGCCTCAGAAGGGAAGAGAGGAAAGGAAAGTTCTCGCCTTGAACGGTTCCTCTCAAGTCTTCTTGCGCAACATTACAAAATCGTTCTCTCACTTAGCACTTTGCGGACCCCTCCTCTGGGAAAGCTCGCTGACAGAAGCTAGGAAAACATTTTAAAAGGCACGGACCCTGACCCCAGGGAGTTTACAATCTAAGCGGACAAGTGCATAACGGAGACTAACGCAAGTGAACTTGGCAAGGTCCCTCCGAGGCAGAGAGCTGCGGGGGAGCGGGTGGTGAAGAACGGGCTGGAAACTTCTGGCTGAGGCGACAGGAAAGTGATTTCCCACTAGAGAAACAGGCTCAAAGGAGGTAGGTAGCTAAAGGACCACACTCGGCGGCCCAAAGGACCAAGTCACCTGTCAAACAGCACGGGTCCGACAACCGGGACCAGGGCGTCTGAGCTCGCGTGCGGGCTGACTCAGCTGTAGGAGCGGCGGGGGTCACGCGCCTCCCCGCGCAAGCGCTTCCCGCGCGACGCCTCGCTGCGAGGCGCCTCCGCACGCTCCGCGCGACGCGGATGCAGACTGTGGTCTCAGTGGTTTATTGTGACGCGTTGCCCCGGATACGGGGGAACTCGTTTCAAAGTACGCTACGGAAGGATTACGTGGAGAGTTCGAAACCGCGATGAGAAACACAGAGACTGACTTAAGAACGTCTATAGAAGCAGGAGGACCCAACCAATAGAATTTACTGAGCAAATGCGCCTGCTCCCCTCCCCGTTAGCCCTCCGCGAGGAACTGTAATAGGATACGCCCTATGACGTTGCTGCGAGGTATGCTGGGAATTGTAGTCAGCCTTCCGAGGCCCCGCCCCTGGAAGCACGAGTTCCGGGCCAGCGAACTGAGAGCCTTAGGGCAGACGTCAGAGCTCTGGTCGTCGTCACGTCGCAGACATGGTGAGTACTTCTGCTCGTCATCGCCCCTTGGGTTTCCCCTCGGATTTTGGTAGCCGCCATGGCTCCACAGCCTTTGGAGGGAGCTGGTCCTGCCAGGGCCCACGGTGGCAGCTGCGGATTCGGTGGTCTGAGCCGGAGGGAAACTGCCCGGCCACTACCTAGAATACCCAGCTCAACGTTAGAATCTACGCTGCCCGTGCCTCCTTGTGTATGCATTTTGAGAACGAGGGATTATGAGGCGTTTTTGAAGGTTTGAAGAAGTGTTGGACCTGGGAAAGATACGAGTAACTTCTTTAAATACTCGGTTCACGTAGCTCCGGTGATTGCCACACTCCCCGAGTTCCCCCCCAGTTGCTCAGCCAGGCCCTCCAGGCCTATCCTAGCCCAGATGTGCTGTTCTTCAGGGATGCTTTTCTTTGCACCCCGTGCTTCCTCCCACATTCGTATCTCCGGCTTTTACAACTGTATTCCAGGGACGCCTGGGTGCCTCCCTCAGTTAAGCGTTCAGTCTTGATTTCCGCTCAGGTCCAGGTCTCAGGTTCGGTGGGGCTCTGCGATGACTGTGCAGAGCCTGCTTGGGATTCTTTCTCTTATCTCTGCCTCTCCCCTGCTCGCATCTATCTCACAAAATAAAAAAAATAAACATTAAAAAATTTTTTGACTATATTCTGAGCTCTATATCTACATATCTACTAATTGTACCTTCACTCAGATAATTCATATGTAGTTAATTTTTTTAATTTTTAAATATTTATTTTTGAGAGAGAGAGAGAGTGAGAAAGCATGAGCGGGAGAGGGGCAGAGAGAAAGGGAGACATTGAATCCCAAGCAGGCTCCAGGCTCTGAGCTGTCAGCACAGAGCCAGAGGGGCTCCAACTCACAGACTGTGAGATCTTGACCTGAGACAGACGCTTAACTGACTGAGCCACCCAGGCGCCCTAATTCATATGTATTTCAAACTCAGCAGGTTCAAAGCTGATTCATTATTTCTCCTCCACTCATCCCACACCTGCTCTTCCTCCAATGATCCCCATCTTGGTAAATGGTACCAACACCCACCATGGTGTGCATGCCAAAAACCTGGAAATCATCCTTGACACTTTCCTCTTACGGCCTGAACATCTGATCAATAATCAGATCCTATGCATTCTTACTCCTACATGGCTGCCAATTGTCACTCACTGTACTCCAACCATCCCTGTCCTTACCACCACCAGATCTAACCATCTGTGGCAGTCTTTTAAATGTTTTTTTAAGCAGATCTTCACCAGTCTGTGCTGCTGCTTGGAATGGGTGTTCCCATCTCCACCCCCATCTTTCCTTTGGAATTGTTAATACTCACACCTACTTATCCATCACATCTCAGCTTAAGTAGTATTTCTTCAGAGAGGATCTCAATTCAGAAGCCTAGGGAGATTCTCGTCCTTAAACTTAAGATCTTTTGTGGAATCTTCACAACAGCCCTATGAAATAGTAGATTTTTCCAGTTTTACAGAACAGTACAAAAGTACTGAGTGATTAGTTACATTGTGCAAAATCATAAAGTGTAAATCTGCCCTTGCCTGTCTTTCTAAATGTTGTCTTCTTTAGTATCTTTCATTGTCATTAAATGTTTTGTTCGAACGGATGCCTAATATTCTGAATGGTAGTATTGTTTTTCATTTAAGTGACTTCTCATTGGTAACTATTTAAGTGGTTTTCAAAAAATAATTTTTTTTCCTCTTCTGAACAACCGTAAGTGGACAACATTGAACACTGAAGCTACATTTTCACTGAACTTTGATTATTTCCTTCGAACAAATTTACAGAAGTAGAGTTGGGGCAAAGGGTATACCCTTTCAACAGGTTAGTTTGTGGAATTCATAAAAACAATCACCTTTTAAAAAATTTTGAGGAGGGAGGGGCAACTGGGTGGCCAGTTGGTTAAGCGTTCAACTTCAGCTCATGTCATGATCCCATGCTTTGTGGATTCGAGCCCCACGTCAGGCTCTGTGCTAACAGCTTGGAGCTCGGAGCCTGGAGCCTGTTTCAGATTCTGTGTCTCCCTCTCTCTCTGCCTCTCCCCTTCTTGCACTCTGTCTCTCCAAAATAAATAAATATTTTTCAAAAACTTAATAATGTAAAGAAGGAATTGTAAAGAGAAAAATAGTAATGGTACATACTTCATGATATTCCGAGGATGAGAGTTAATACATGTCCAGTCACTTAGCATAGTGCCTTTTACATTTTAAGAGCTCAATAAATCTTAGTATCTATTCATTTATTTTAAAATAGGGTTCTTAATGTGTAGTATGGTTCTTCAGCCTGTTTGGGACCTATTTTGAGTATCTGAAGAAATCTTTGAAACCTCTTCACAGAGATTCCCCCTCAACCCCCACAAAATGATACCTGTCATTTATCATATGTCATCAACTCCTCAAAATTCAACATATAACCCATATTAGGAACTACTGATGGAGCTTTGCACAGTGGCAGTATCATAGCCAATGAGGTTTATCCGAGGCGCAATTATTACTAATTGAAAACTTTTCCCAGTAGGAACTACTGATGGATTCCATATCACAAGGGCTATTTCCCTTTATGAGTTGCAAGCATTTTCCTATGCCATTAAATATTCTTCTAAAGCATATAGATTCTTCATGACTGTATAGTATTCATAATTATTTATTTAACCAATCTCCTGCTGTTAACATTCAGTTTAACATCCTTAGACCTGGACCTTTGTATGCTCTGCAGATTTCTTTAGACTAAATTTCTAAATGCAGACTCTTTAGGCCAAGAATGTGAGTATAAGACTTGATTCTTATTGACGCATTGCCCTATGAAGAGTCCTATAGTTTGTATTCCCAGCATTATGATGTATCAGTTTTCTCTCATTGTCTTGACCAGCACCGTCATATTAGATTCATTGTTCTTGTCCTATTCTTAAACTAGTTCCTTACCACTGATGTTTTCATGTCATTCTTAAACCCATTGTTGAGACTATAATTTAGAAATTATATCTTAAATCATTGGTCCTCAACCTTTTTACCTTAGAATCACTGGCATAGAGGAGCTGTTAAATATCCCTGTGCCTAGACCATTCCCAGATTTAATCAGAATCGCTGAGGGTGCAGCCCAGGTCTAAGTATTTTAAGCTCCTCAGGTGCTTTCAATGTGGAACAAAGATTGAGCACTCCTGATACCGAATTTAGGGTATTTTGTTTTTCTGCATAAAACAAAGAATTAACTCATGAAATAATTTGAAGAATCAAGGTTAATTAATGCTTTCACCCAATCTCAGGTACAGTCTCATTTTATGAGGCTGAGTTTGTTTTGTTTTACTATGGAATTTTGGTTCCGTTTGTTTTAGGTGGTTTCAGAGACTATGGATATACTCTTCAGAATACGAGGAGGCCTTGATCTAGCTTTTCAGCTAGCCCCTGCTAACGGTAGGTCTGACAAAACAAAACAAAAACCTCTCCTTTTTATTATAAAGTTGATGATGAAATATACTGGGATTCTCTTCATTTTGCAGATGAAACTGAGAGATAGGATGAATAAACTAAAATCATACGGTTAGCGAGTTGTATAAATTGGACTTAAACTTAGGGATTGTGTTCCAGCACCACCACTAGCCCACGAGGCTCCTCTGGGCATATGAGGAAAAGCTGTCCCCTCACTTCACTGCCCACTGGCAGAAAATTGTCACAATAAACATAAAGATAATGAGCACAATGTAAATGAGGCACCCACATTTGTGCATTGCAGACTTTCGCCTATATGTAACCCTGAGTCTCCAGAGCCCACTCCCTTCAGGGTTATATTGTTTGGGAATGATACAAGAAGTCTACGGGAGAAAACTCAGCAGAGTTTGTATAAAGCAAATTCTAGGATGCCTTCCTGTTTCTGATTTGGGCTAAGGCCACAAACAGAGGTAAAGCATATCAGAGGAGGAAGATGAGGAGTTGGGTTTGAGATGTGTTTCATATGAGATGCCAGAGTATATCAAGTGCACATTCCCGGCAGGCATTTGGTAATTTGATTCTGAAACTTAAGGGAGAGTGGTCAGGACTAGAGATAGAGAATATCTCTGAAGGATGATAATTAACACCACGATAATAAATAAAATCACTCGTGAAAAGTACGATCAGTGGTGTCAGAAGCCACAGAGAAGTTCAGAAAGATAAGGAATGAAAAGTGCCAGGTTCCTTGAAGGAGATCGCTAGCTGGCCATCGTTTCCATGGAAATAGGAAGGAAAAGAAAGAAGAATGTTCTTTCTGACTCCTCCCTTTATGCTAAAAAATTGTTCTCAGTCTTGGTCCACCTTCTAATCCCCACTCCCATATGAATGAAAGTAAGTCTCTGGGACAGAGAATTGGGTATTACCAAGCTTTCTCGGTGTTTCTAATGTGCCATCAAGATGAGAACCATTTTACAAAGAGTAAATCAAACTCGTTTTCAGGCTGATCTTATCAGTAAAGTGTACTTGTTCCCTAATATGTTACTTGTGTGGTTAAAGCCTGGTATTTCACAACTCCATATAGCTTGATGATACATTTTGCTATGAAAGTATAATTAATCCATTAGTCAATAAGGTATAAAAATGTAATTTCAAATAAACAAGGACTGTAGATAATTTTTACCTAGTAATTAATGTATTTGAGCTTGTCTTCTGATTTATTATATTCCTACTGTATCAAAGTCTTTCAAACACTCAATAAAGAGAATCATTAATGAGAAAATATAGAAGAAAGAAGTGCTTAACTTTAAAGACACAACAGTTTTTTTTAGATTACTTTACCTCATGGTCCTTCAAGAATAAACAGAAGATAATCCAGGAATTAAGTTTGTCTTTTGTAATGCAGCTGAAAATCTTTAAATGCAGCTTTCTGAAACAGATCAAGATGTCTTAAAATCTGACTTGTTATAAGTAATCTTTTCTCTACCACAACCCCAAGGTATTTATTGATCAAGATATCAGTGTAATATTTAAATAAATATTTTAATCACAAAGTTAAATAGGTTTAGGATTCAAGAGTATAAAGCTAAGACAAGTAAATATTATCTTCTTTAAATATGTCTTCTTGAACCATGAAAATGTTTTACATATTCATAACACAAAAATTGTGTTAAATTAAAAGGAAGTCCCTGAAAAATAAAGTCAAATAAATATCAAGTTAAGGACACATTATACAGAAAAAAACTGTGACTTTAGAATCCAGTACTTTGGTTGTACAGTGTTAGTGGGATATAGTCCAAAGAGAAGAAATTTGTTTCATTCAACAGTTTTACTGCTTTAAGTTATGTGGTATTTTGAAGGTAATTGGAATCCTCCTACATTGCTGGTGGGAATATAAAATGGTGCAGCTCCTTTGGAAATAGTTTGGTAGGTCTTTGAAAAGTTAAACATAGAGTTAACCCTATGACCCAGCGATTCTTCTCCTAGGTAATCACCTAAGAGAGTTGGAAACATATGCACACAATAACTTGCACACAAATGTTCATAGCATTAGTCATGATAGCCAGAGAGCAAAGAGACAACCCAAATGTGTTTCCGCTTTGAATGGATAACCGAACTGTGTTGTATCCATACAAGGGAATATTATTCAGCCATAAAAAGAAGTGAAGTACTGATTTATGCTGCAATATACGGGATGAAAGGCAGACATGAACACATGATGTGTCACCCCATTTATGGGAAGTATCCAGAATAGGCCAATCTCTAGAGACAAAATGTAGATCCGTGGGGGTCACGGGTAAGTGCAGGGGGGATGGGGAATGAGTGCTGTTAAGTATAGGGTTCTTTTGGAGTGATGACAGTGTTCTGGAATTAGATAGTGATGGTTGTAACCTGTCCCTGTGCTAAAAGCAACTGAGTTGTACACATTGAAAGGATGGATTTTGTGATCTGTGACTTTTATCTCAATTTTTCAAAAAGAAAGGCAAAATGATTTTTTTATGACTGAGTCTGGGGAACCTTCTTTGGGAGTCAGTTTTACTCTGCTCTACTTTTGTGTGTTTCGAACCCTTCGTGTTGAAAAGTTTAAAATTTGTCTTAATAACTTCTATTTATATTCTTTTAATTTAGAAATATTTATCAAGAAAGCACTAAAACATGTGCTGAGTGACCTGTCAACCAAGCTTTCTTCAAACGCACTTGTGTTCAAACTTTGCCACAGTTCAGTGTACATATGGCCTAACAGTGACCTGAACACCGTCCCAGGAGAGCTGGCTGACAGCTCTGCTTGTAAGACCATAATGCGCTTTATTCAGTGAGTATGTTTGAAAATTGCTAGAAATGTTTTCAGAACATCATTTCATATTATAAACATCTTTGTGTATTTAAAACTTTAGCTTTGAACAGGAAGAAGATACAAAACGAAAATTTATGAGAAAGAAAGACAAAAAGTTATCAGACGTGGTAAGCAAATCACCCATCTTCTTAGTGTTAAAAATATATAATCCTTGAATTTGGAGTGGAGTCAGATTTTAGAGATTATTTAATCCAACTCTGTTATTTTTCACACATCAGATAATTGTGGTCCAGAAAGAGTAAATGACTTTCCAGAGGTCATATTTCTGCTTTCCGTGTCTAAACTTTTGTTCCATATTAATACATATCTTAAAAGGTTTTTTCGATGCTTTCTTTGCTCCCACAAAAAATATACAGCTCAAATAGGTTTACAAATTACATAAAAATAAATAAGAAGGAATCATTCTGAAACATGATAATGACACATTATGCTGTGAGATAGTAAATAGTAAATAATTTACTTTCCTTCATTGTCTTTAGTTCTGTTGCTTTTTGAACCAGTGTTATTGAGTACTTGCCATGTGCCACAGACTTGGCAAATACTGGACATGAAAAATGGAGCTCCTCCAAGGGAGGAAGTTGTATAAAGTTCATATGACTGCAGTATTTTTCTAGGCTGTTACGGGAAAATAGGATGACATGAGGTTAGAGAGGTGGGCAGGGGCCACTTCAGAATAAGCTGAACTAAACTTACAGCTATGATAATGGAGAGAAAGGAGTGGGGACAAGAGATATTTAGGGGATGAAATGGATTATACTGGGAAACGAATTGGATATGGGATGATCAGTTTCTTACTTAGCAAAGATGGATGAAGGGCGGGGACATGAGGTCAATTTCAGTCATGTTGTTTGAGACACCAATGAGATGTCTTCATGAGCTGTTAGATTTGCAGATGCGGAATGTACAAAAAAAACTGGGCTATAGATCAAATGATTTGAGATTACCAATAGTTGGAGCTTGACATTTTGAGGAGTACGGTTGAGTTATTTTGTAGAGTGCCCATCAGTTGAGGTGTGTTAGGCTTCCTCATGATTAGATTCATGTGGTACAGGGGAGCCTGGGTGGCTCAGTCGGTTAAGCGTCTGACTTCGGCTTAGGTCATGATCTCACAGTTCATGGGTTCAAGCCCCACATCAGGCTCTGTGCTGACAGCTCAGAGCCTGGAGCCTGCTTCAGATTCTGTGTTTCCCTCTTCTCTGCTCCTCTCCCGCTTACACTCTATCTCTCAAAAATAAATAAACATTAAAAAAAAATTTTTTTTTTTGAAGATTCAGGTGGTACACTGTTGGTAAGAATATCGCAGAGGTAATGTCCTGTCTTCCTCAGTACATCATATTAAAGAGTCTTCTCCTGGTATTGTTGTTGTTAACTCTGATCACTTAATGTAGTGTCTGCTGGTTTTCTTCTCTGGGAGTACACTATTTTTTCCCTTATATGTAGTTAAGTGAGGCTTACTTTATGTATCCTATGAGGCTGTATTTATGTATCCTATTCTTCACCAAAGTTTTACTCAACACCTCCAGTAGGAACTGGTAATTTTTACCTGAATCCAGCATTAATCTGATGGTTGCAAAGTGGTGATTTTTCTATCATTTCCTTCCACATTTATTAGATGAAATTATACCATAATGAAGAGCTTTGCTTTTCTTTCTTTCTTTATTATAAACATGGAAGCATAGGTTCCTATTTTATGCAGTGAGTTACAGTCTGTTACTCTCATTAGTTATTTGGATGCTCACATTTTATAAGATTTGGCCAATGGAAGCTTCTTCAAGCTGGCTCCAGTGGCCTTTTGACACGGTATTTTTGAGTACTTCCTACTTCCTTCCACAAGGTGTTCTAGGCCCATCATGTACTGTCCCTGTTCCAGACTGGGAATCAGCCATTTCTCCAAGGAGCATGCACGTGTGTACACACTCACTATACACACACACACACACACACACACACACACACAATGCGTGCATTCATATTTACCTATGTAATTCATATTTGTATTTCCAATTCTACTCCCACCTCGCACAGCTCATAAATTTTTGTCAGCGAGAAACTTGGCTTCCAGTATCCTCAGTGTTCTGCGAGATTTGTTCAAAACAGAAAACATTTTCAGAGTTGTTATTTTATACCACTGTCAAAATCAAACCTACCAAGGTGTGCCTGGGTGGCTCAGTCGGTTGAGTGTCTGACCGGCTCAGGTCATGATCTCACCGCTTGTGGGTTCAAGCCCCACATCGGGCTTAGTGCTGACAGCTCAGAACCTGGAGCTGCTTCAGATGCTGTGTCTCCTCCTCTCTCTGCCCCTCCCGTGCTCATGATCTGTCTCTGTTTCTCAATAATAAATAAATGTTAACAACAACAAAAAACTTTTTTTAAAAATCAAATCTACCAATAGAGTTCAATATTTGTTTATAGTTCTCTATGTCTTTAGACAGGGCTGTATAGTTGTAATATATGTTTAAAAGTTCCTTTGGTATCTTGTTCATTTGATTTTTTCTTTTTACTTTAAGTCTGTACAAAAGTAGAGAGGATACTATATGAATACTGGTGAGCCTCTGCCAGCTTCAGTGTTTATCAATGCACACACACAAATGTTTTTAAAAAAATGTGTATCAACAAATAATCAGTCCGATATCTTCTTCATCCCCACTCACTCTCCACCTCCCCTCAGATTATTTTGAAGCAGAGAAGAAATTATTTTAAAGATAAGATTTATGCTTTTATGTATTCATTTTTTAAATGTTTATTCATTTTGAGAGAGAAAGAGAACACAGGAGAGGGACAGACAGGGAGAGATAGAATCTCTGGCCTATTCTGTACTAAGCACAGACGAGACCTTGACCTGAGCCAAAATCAAGAGTTAATTAACTCCTGACACGCCTCAGATATGTGCTTTTAAATAATTTACTGTCATACAGCTTTATATGGTCCTTAAAAAGTCCTTTAACTTGCTCTTAATACTTAATGTTCAATGTGTTATAAGTTGACTGTTACTATTTATCTTTATAGCATCAGATAGTAAATATAGATCTTATGCTGGAAATGTCAACCTCTCTGGGAGCCGTAACCCCCATCATTGAAAGAGAAAGTGGGGGGCACCACTACGTTAGTATGATTTTGCCCGTTGATGTGGTTCTGTCTGTTGCTCCGGAAGAAACCTGGGGAAAGTAAGTATTTTGTCCTACCACTGCATTTGAATGAGCACTCCTCCCCAAAGTAATCAGAGCCCGTTTTGAAATATCATGTAGGAATATGCAGGATTGTTGTTACTTTTACTGTGATTTCTTCCTTGTTTATTATTAAACTGAGTCATCTAGGAACTAAGTGTTTATTTAGAGGATGTAGGGTAGTATACAGAACCTATAGGGTTTTCTCTTTAACTACATACAGGAAATACACAGTTTACTTCACTTTGCATAATTTAGACTTCCTTTCATAAACCCGGTCCAATCAATTTTTTTTTTTTTTTTTACCATATTTGGGATATGTTTACTCTCCACTCTCATTTATCATAGCCATTGTAACTTTTGTTAATGCACTTGAATATTTCTCCCCACAGAGTTCGTAAACTTCTAGTTGATGCAATTCATAATCAGCTGACTGATATGGAGAAGTGCATTTTGAAATACATGAAAGGAACATCTATTGTGGTCCCTGAACCGCTGCACTTTTTATTGCCAGGGGAAAAACATCTTAAAACAATTTCATATCCATCAGGAATCCCAGATGGTCAGCTGCAGGCCTATAGAAAGGTAAAACCAATTCATCTATTCTTAGAGAAAACAGGACCATCACTCATTTCATATTTACTTAAACATTTCTAATAAATGGAAATTATTTTGTGATTTAACAGGGAAAGTGTGGAAGCAGACTGTTATTTTTACATGTTATGTAATTCCTGTTCACATAGAACCTTTTTTTTTTTTTTTAACATTTTTTATTTATTTCTGAGAGAGAGAGACAGCATGAGAAGGGGAGGGTCAGAGAGAAAGGGAGACACAGAATCTGAAACAGGCTCCAGGCTCTGAGCTGCCAGCACAGAGCCCGACATGGGGCTCGAACCCATGAACTGTGAGATTATGACCTGAGCCGAAGTCGGCTGCCCAACCGACTGAGCCACCCAGGCACCCCTACATAGAACTTTTTAAAAAGTGGTATTAATGAAAAAACATTATGCTAAACCATATGTAACATTTTGATTTTATACATTCAAGTGTGGTTCATATGTTCTGTGAAATTTTTCCATAACCAAGTACAGAAATGAAGAGATACTTACATGCCTGGAACTTCTGCTGAGTGTTTATAAATTCCTTTTCCCTTCTGTTACTTTCAGATTTGTGAAAGAGATAAGATTCCAGCTAGGGAAGAAAAGTTAGGATTTATACTGATTTTGATTAGGATTTATAGTAATAGTGCATCCCCCACGTCCCACAGTTATTGGTTTCATTAGTGATATTTTGAAGAAAACATGATCACCATTAAAAGAAGTGAGATTGATGAAATGACTGGTTTTGGAATGCATATTTTTGATGTCTAGTCTTGCCTGGCACCCTGGGAAGAAGTATAATCCTGTACCCTCTGCGTCCTCTGTAAGTGTTACTGGTATAGTTGACCTGCAAAGGTACCACGTGATCCCATTCAAACTGCGAGATGCATAGGAGATACAAAAAGGAAAATGTCAGGTTTTACAAAGTCACTGTCACGTTTTTATACAGTTGGGTAAATTTTGCATTTTAAACATGTCTGTGTATTTTAATTTTGACACCATATTGGTTGGTTTCCTACCACCCAATTTTTACCTCATAATTTAATCACCACCCCTTGTATTTGTGAAGTACTCTTAAACATGATTCTTCAAAATACTGTCATATAATTCTATTATTGTTAATTAGAATTTACTTATTTACAGGGCTGTTTCAAAACTAGTGTTTAGCCCAGATGTGTTTTAACAGACTGTGTTATAAGAAATAATTAATTTGAAAATATCTTCTCTCACTCTGACAAATTACATCTGGCCCTTGAACAACATGGGTTTGAACTGCCAGGATCTGCTCATACACAGATTATCTTTTTAGTAAATACAGTCCAGCACTGTAAATGTATTTTCTCTTCGTTACGATTTCCTTAATAACATTTTCTTTTCTGTACCTTACTTTATTGTAAGAATGCAGTATATTAATCATTAATGTGTGTATATTATCATTAAGGCTTCTGTCAACAGTGGCTATTCAGTTTTTGAGGGGTCAGTGTCTCTAATCCCCACATTGTTCGAGGGTCAACTGCATTTTCATTTTTTCTCCGTTCCTTCCAGTTTATACCCATATCCATAGATAACATAAATAACTCATTTGGTTTTAGTTTGTTATATTATTATTAATCTATATATTATTATATTAGTTTAGTGAATTATGTGTGTTTGATAACTTTTATAGCCAATATATAGTTAGTTTTGTTTTATATCTTTAGCTTGAATTTGTTTACTGATAAGAAATCTAAGTTATTTAACTTTTTTCTCTTCTTTTCTATTGATTCTGATTTCATTTAGGAGTTACATGACCTCTTCAATCTGCCTCACGACAGACCTTATTTCAGAAGGTCTAATGCTTATCACTTTCCAGATGAACCATACAAAGATGGTTACATTAGAAATCCACATACTTATCTCAATCCACCTAACATAGAGACTGGTATGGTGAGTTTAATAAGTATTTATAAGTCACCTGATCATCAGTGTCTGTGATGGGGTATTTTTGTTTGTATCCAGTGAAGTTACAAGGATTGATTCGTAATGTATATATATCATCTCTAAAACAAAATTTACTACCCGTTTCTTTTAATAATCATTGCTTAAGATAGTAGTAATTCACAGTAGTCTAAAAAGGTCAGGAATAGATAATATGTACCACATTTTCCCTACTAAAACTCCATTCTCCAATTTATTTCAAGGCTTGTCCCATTTATTCCATTTATTTTCATTCTGCACCTGAGAAATCACACTAAGGAGAGAGCAGACTCTCCCCAGGGCACACCGCAGCAGGAGTCGGGAAGGCCCTGCAACTGTTTCCTGTGCGGCATGTGCCTGGTAGCGGGTGGTGGGTCCTCACCGACAGCAGCACAAAAGGGAGTGGATTGGTGGGGCGCGGGGAGGGTTCCTCTGAGGGTGTNCGAGAACAGGAATGTTTGCGCAGCTGGCCTCCCAGAACCTCGCAGCCCTGTGACTGGCAGCCACCGGTCTCAGGCCCCTGCTGCCCCTGGTGCCATTTCTGCTGCTTTCAGTGGGAATGCTTCGATCCTCATCGGCCTGCTTTCCTCAGCCTCCGTTTCCTCATCGTTTCAGCCTGTGTGTAGTTGTTCCCTGCCCTCCTCAGAGCTGCTCACTGCCCACATCCCCACTGCCTCCTCCACTCTGCACCTCTCCACTCAGGCCACCGAAAGAGGAAACTTAATTGCCCATCATGTCATGGTCTGTATTCAGTATGTGCTTTGTAAGGAAATCTTAAGAATTCAAAATGAATACATGCTACAGTGTCTAGCTAGAGGACTTAGGGGACCAATTTTAGTCCTGGCCATCAGTGCACTTGGACAGCAGGTCCAAGCTGCAAGAGCTGTGGACAGACCAGCCTCCCACAGAGAAAGACCCTGGTGGGGCACTTAGCGTCCCGTGTGGACAGACGAGTCTTTAGTCAGCACATCAATGATATCAAATTAATTCATTTATTTTGCTCATGTAAGAAGAAATCTTGAGAGACCTATTCCTGGTTAAAAATCTTGCTGTCACAGTCATAGAGTCACCAGATAGAAATATATCAACATAACTCTTGATGGGTTTCCAGTAGATTATTATATAAATGTCTTCTCTCAGATCATATTTGGAACTCCTCTAGGTAGCATAGGTATTCTGTATCAAAGATTCGTTTTTAATTTTTAATAGTTCCTTACAAAGTACCCAGACACTCAAAAGGTACCAAATAAATGCTGATTGTTTTGACAGTGAAATGGGTTTATTATTTCTATTATAGAGATATAAGAAGCATTTCCATATTTTTAAACATTATTATATGATATTTGGTACATACATAAACATTATATGTAAATTGTAAAGCATAGTAAGGAAATGAATACGCAGAGCTTGCCGCCCAATTTAAGAACGAGAACGTCACCAGCCTGATGTGTGTTCCTTCGTTTTTCCCTCTTCTGCCCCCACACAGCCTGAGAGGAACTCCGTTTATCCTGCGTTGTGTTTGTATCACTCACTTCCTTTTTTTTTTTAATAATTTCACCATATATGTGTATATTCCCTCAACACCATAGCTTATGGTTCTGCTGATTTTGAGTTTATAAAAACTGACCCATTCTGTATTCTACAACCCACTCTTCTACTCAGTATCACGTATCTAAGAGTTAGCCATGGTATTACATCTAACTGTGGTTCACTTGCCTTTATTGCCATATAATAAGCCTTTGTAGAATTCTGTCCAGGATTTTTGCTATGTAGACAGCCTCGGTATGAACGTTCCTGTACATGTCTCTTGTATGTGCAACAGCTGTCAACATTTTGCTGTGTTTCCTTCGCTTCTCCTTCCCGCTTGAGGTATTTCAGAGAAAATTACAGACAACGTGGCATTTACCTCTAGATAATTCAGCACAAAGATTTGCATTCTTGGGATAGACCTACTTTGGCTATGATTCTTTATTACTTTTTGTTCTCTGCTGGATATCATTTGCTAACATTTTAAGATTTTTGCATCTGTGTTCATGAATGAGATTGGCTTCTAATTGTCTTTCCTCACATTGTTCTGGTTTCTTTTTTGTGTCAGAAGCACACTGGGTCACTGAAAGAGTTGGAGAGTGTTGTTCTTTTTTTAATTTTCTAGAGGAGTTTCTATAAGATTGGCATGATCTTTTTGTGATCATCTGAGGAAACTGACCTGTAAAATAATCTGTGCTTAGCATTGTCTTTGTGGGAACAATGTTAATGAAGTTTAATTTTATTAATGGTTATGGGATATTTTTCATTTTTCCAAGTTCTGTTTACCTAGGCTCTAGTCTCCTCCATAGTTGGGACACTTTCTTTTCATTCTTTATATCATTTTTATGCCTTTTTTTTTTAACTTTTGGCTTTGTCAACTCCCTTTATTATAAGTTCTGTTTCATTAATTTTTGCTCTCTACTTTCTTCGATTTGTTGTTTTTCTTCTAACTTCTTACTTGGACACTGTGTGTGTTACTAATCTTACTTTCTGCTTTAAGGTTTTAAATTTCAAGCAAAGCACTGTTTTCATAGGTTTAATTTGAAATATTTTCATTTTTTTCACTTTTAAGCATCTTTACACCTCTAATACAATTCTTCTTTAATCCACGTGTTATTTCAAAGTGTTTTTTTAACATCCAAATTTATTAGAGTGTATTTGTGTCTGTAGATATGTATGTATTTTTATGGACTCTTTTGCCTACTGGTTAGAAACAATTTTTATGTGCTGCAGGTTCTGAAATTTATTGAGACATATTCATTTCAGGGATCCTATAAAAACCACAAAGTTGGTGGCTTAAAACTACAAAAAAAAAAAAGTATTCTCTCGCTTGTGGAGGCCACAGGTCCGAAATCCGTATCAGTGGGCTGAAATCAAGGTGTCTGCAAGTCATGCGGCCTCTGGAGAGTGGAGATGGAGCACCCATCCCTGCCTCGCCCAGCATCTGCTGACTGCGTCGCTCCCATTGGCCTCTGGTCACACTGCCTTCTCTCCTCCTGTGTTAGATTCCTTCTCCGCTCCCTCACAAGGACACTTGTGGCTGCATTTAGGGCCCATCTTGATAGTCCAGGAAGATCTGCCATATGTTAAGGTCCTTGATTTAATCACATCTACACAGACCTCCCCTGACCTTTTTTTCTCTTCTTTTGTTTTGGGTTTTTTTTTTGTTTGGTTTTGTTTTGACTATATAAGGTAGCATTCACAGGTTCCAGGGATTAGGAGATAGATATCATTTGAGGACCATTTATCAGCCTACCATAATGTTCTAGTTATAAATTTTCTGTGTGTGCTTAAGGAGTCTATATTTGCCCGTGCCTCTTCTTACCTAATTAAAACAAAACAAAACAGTACAAAACGATAGTACCAGTTTGTGGGGAGAAAAAACATGTATTCCTTTTAACTTGTTTTAATGTTTACTTTTTGAGAGAGCACGAGCAGGGTAGGGGCAGAGAGAGAGGGAGACACAGCATCTAAAGCAGGCTCCAGGCTCTCAGCTGTAGCACAGAGCCTGACGCAGGGCTTGGGCTCACGAACCGTGATATCATGACATGAGCCGAAATTGGACCCTCAACCAACTAAACTACCCAGCTGCTTAGTACAGCTAACTGTTATACTATAAGAAATAAGTTATATGATCTTGGCATTTATTTAAAGATTTTTAAAAAGTTTTTAATGTTTATTTTATTTTTTTAGAGAGAGAGCATGAGCAGGGGAGGAGCAAAGGGAGACACAGCATCTGAGCTGTCAGCACAGAGCCCAACATGGGGTCCTAATTCACAGACTCTGAGATCATGACCTGAACCTAAGTTGCTACCTAACCGACTGAGCCACCTAGGTTCCCCTATTTAAATAGCATACCTGGGTTGTAATCAATGGCAGGTTTACAAAATTGAAGAAACATTTTTCACATGTCCCATTATGTTCCCCCTTTGTTCATTCATTTATTCCTTTCTTCCTTCCTTGTTTATTCAACAAATATTTACTATTAACCATTAACCAAGCTGGAGAAGCTTAGGCCCAGAAATAAATAAGACACGGTACTTGCCCTTATTGAACTCACATATTAGTGTGGTTAGACAGAGACTTAAAAATAAGTAATGGGTCAAGTAATGCTTTGAAAGAAAAAAAAAAAAGCAGGAGAGAGAGCGACAGCCAGGGCAGGAGGTGGGTGCTGAGGGAGTAAGCATGCCGTGCTCAGGTTGGATGATCACAAAGGCCTCTGACATTTGAGCAAGAGACCTAGGTGAAGTAAGGGTGCAGAGCTACAAAACTATTTGAGAAAAGAGTATTGCAGGCAGGGAGAACCATAAGGCTCTGAGATCGGATTTCCCCTGGCATATCTGAACCTATATCTGAACCAAAAACAGAGCAAGCAATAGGGGAAAGCCGTACAAGATGAAACTACCAGAGGGTGGGACTTGCCAGGCCTGACAGCCTATGCTAAGGACTCTGGACATTTAATGGAAAGCCAGGAGGGTATAATGTTCAACTGTAGCTCTCTGAGGGCATTTTATAAGGAACTACAGTAACAGTCAAGCTCTGAGAACAGTAAACTTGGCTTGGGTGTACGCATAGCATATGTGCATCTATCTTAAGTTGATATGTTCCTCTCTTTCTTCTTTTTGTACAGATTTATGTGGTCCAGGGCACGTACGGTTATCATCACTACATGCAAGACCGGACAGATGACAGTGGCTGGGGCTGCGCTTACCGATCTCTGCAGACCATCTGCTCTTGGTTCAAACACCAGGGCTACACAGAGAGACCCATTCCAACACACAGAGAAATTCAGCAGGTACAGAACATGCCATTTAAAATTATAATCAATTGTACATTTCATTAGCCCTTAATGTACTATTAACAATTATTATTACCTCATGCTACAGACTTATTTCTGTTTTGAAGGAAAAAACATATACTCATAATCAGGAAAAAAGGTCCTCAATAGGGTTTGGGGTTTTTTGACGTCTTTATTTTGAGAGACAGAGACAGAGACAGAGTGGTAGTGGGAGAGGGGAAGAGAGAGAGGGAGACACGGAATCTGAAGCAACCTCCAGGGTCTGAGCTGGCTGTCATCACAGAGCCCGACATGGGGCTTGAACCCACAGACTGTGAGATCATGACCTGAGCTGAAGTTGGACGCTTAACCAACTGAGCCACCCAGGCGCCCCCTAAATAGGGTTTTTAAAAAGGTCCTAAATAGGATTTTTAATAGCTGTCTTGTGTATGGGTTTTTTTGTATTTTTAAACGCATAAAGGCTCTAGTTGATGCCGGGGACAAACCAGCATCATTTGTTGGATCACGGCAGTGGATTGGATCTATCGAGGTGCAACTGGTTTTGAACCAACTGATTGGAATAACATCAAAAATCCTGTTTGTCAGGTGAGGACACCAAAAAATTAGTGAAATCATTTCAAACCAAGATGGTCATTTTATTAAAATAATAAGAAAATTGTATCTTTTTCTCCTTTCTCTTCCTCCACATCCTTTCTCCCCTCCATGTTGTCTCATTCCTTTACTAATCCCATTTTTTTAAACCCTGAACATTTTTTGGTTATTTTCTAGAAGACTTTTGAGTTGATGAGTAAACTTCAGGAATATATACTTGTATGGTCAAGACTTGATTTTAGCCTAGGAGAGGAAAACTTGGAAATATGTCAACTTTGACTGGAGTTACAGAAAATCAAGTTTTTTTATCCTCAAGTCTTTAAAAAGTCTTCAGAGGAGAAAATCACATGTTGACCTATGACTGCCCTTTTTATGTAACTCCTCTTTTTCTTCTTAAGATTTCAATAAACTAATGAGTCCAAATAATATATTCATTTTTTCCAGTACAGTTTAACCATAATTCTAGCATTAAAATATGAGCAAATATTAATTAAATAAGATTGGTTTCTGTGACCATAACTAGCTTACTCCTTATTTATGAGCTTATGTTTTATTTTTTTCTTCAGTTGATTTATTTTGATAAGAGACTGAGAGCATAAGCCAGGGGAAGGGCAAAGAGAGACGGACAATTCCAAGCAGGTCCACGCAGTGAGCACAGAACCTGATACAGGGCCTGAACTCACAAAACCATGAGATCATGACCTGAGCTAAAATCAAGAGTAGGACGCTCAACCGACTAAGCCACCCAGTCGCCCCTTTGAGCTTATGTTTTGAACACATTCTCTGTTACAACAACCTCAATCAATGCAGTAACATCATCCTTTTTCTGTGCATGTGCCGTTGTCCAAGTTCATCTGATTTCACACTTGCAGTTTGGATTGGCTCTGGAAACCAACGCTAACAAATAAATGATAGACTAAGTAGAGAAGCATATGGTGCTTAAAAAGTGAGTGTTTTAGCACCTTAAAACTTTATGCATTCCTTACTAAGCAAGAGCAGGATTAGTACCACCTGGCACATCCAATCTAAAAAATAATCTCCCTTCATCTGGCCATCTTTCTCTTTTCTCAAAAATACAAATTGTATAGGACATTGAAATAGTCCCTAAATAGTACTTGAAAACATTTTGCAGTTTTCACATTGGCCTCACAGATAATGTCTATTTTAGTCCCAAATCTCCTGTTAGGTAGACAGGCAGGGGTGTTTGGTCCCAATTTAAAGATAAGGAAATGCAGACTGAGTCTGAGGGCAAGAAGACAAGAACCCAGGACTTAAAACTAATTCATCTAAAATTAAATCCATCCATAAGAGCCCACTGGGCATCAAGGTGACCACTTTCACCACCACCCCCCTCCCCGTTAAAAATCCAGACCCTTCTTTATGCAGTTCCAGAAGCAAAGGAACAGGGTCTCCTTGCTTCTTTTGTAGCATTTTTAGTGGCCTTAAATATTTAGACAGGTATGGTGCTTTAAATTTCTCTCATGTCAGTTCCCTACCACTTAATTTTATTTAAATTTATATATGTTTTTTGTTCAGTAACCGAAAAAAAGAAAACAACAAGGTAGAAAACATTGGCTCCCAAACTCCTTATTTGACCTTAGTGTGAGAAATTGTTCACCTGATAGGAAATTGTTTCTTCCCAGCCAAGGTTCTGAAATGGCCTCTCAAGGACGGGAGCTAGCTAATCATTTCCAGAGCGAAGGAACTCCAGTAATGATCGGTAAGGTGTTTTGGACATCTTGGGCTCTTTTGGTAGAGTGGAGAATATGTAAAATGTATTATTAATATAAACAATGTCACATAAAATCGGTCATTTTTAAACCTTTTTAAATTAGCATTTATACCGTATATACTGACCTCTAGATATTTATTTTTCAATTTCCAAGGTGGGAAGAAAGATTAAAAAAAAAAAAAGATTATAATAACCAGAAGTAAAGGTTAAGAAGAGAAGTGACAACTGTGTTGAAATATTTAAAGAGTTGAGAGCAGTAGAGAAAAGAGGCTATGGTCACTCACTTGAGCCTCATAAGTCATGGTGCTACCACTAAGTAGGCTGGCTGTGTGACATTGTACAGATCGCTTCACCTCTCTGGGATTTATTTGTCAGGAGGATTAGATGAGTCGATCTAAAGATTGATGATTCTGTGAGGAACAAGGCCTGCTCTGTGATGACAGAAGGCAAGCTAAGACTGCTGTGGAAGATACGCAGACAGACTGATTTCAGCGGAATATCAGAGAGCCGCGAGTGGGTAGGGGGGCTCCGGGCGTAGGCAGCATTGCCCGTTGCGCTGAGCTGTCACCGGGGGGACTAACTCTGGCCGGAGGACTTTAGACCCTGCGTAGATCTTTCTAAATCCAGTATCAGTAATGCCATGGGTGCGGCAGTGGAATATAAACCTTATGTGATTATAAGCATGGTTGTATCTTCTTTGTCTTTAAAGATACAATTTTATCTCCTCAGTATATTTGACATCGCCTGTGGTCTTTTATCATATAGGCTAGTCCATTTTAATGTGGGATTAGATCCACTGAGAGGCAAGATGGTCCTTTGAAATTGAAATTGAATAGAAAGTTGAGATTCTTACATGCCCTCTCACAGTTCATACTTCCCTTGTTACAGGGGGAGGAGTGCTGGCACACACAATACTCGGAGTGGCGTGGAATGAAATTACGG
Organism: Crocuta crocuta; assembly: GCF_008692635.1. Lineage (NCBI taxonomy): Eukaryota > Metazoa > Chordata > Mammalia > Carnivora > Hyaenidae > Crocuta > Crocuta crocuta. The sequence goes on along the minus strand of NW_027527449.1, from coordinate 5,458,157 downwards.
GGCAGATAAAATTTCTGATTTTAGATCCACATTATACAGGTGCTGAAGATCTGCAAGTTATTTTGGAAAAGGTAAGTATCTGTTTAACAGAAATTAAGATACAAGGCAAAGAACCTGGAACCAAAAAATAGCAAACTAGCCATTATCAGAAAGACTCTAAACCGAAGGCACTGACGACACTCTAAGGAGGTATTCTGGGGCTGTGAGGAGTATGCGTCTCGGTAGGGAGAACAAGAGGAAACTAACGTGAATTGCGAAGAAAGAACTTTAGGTTAGAGTTATGAGCACTTTCTTAATTATTAAACTTAATAATGGAACACACAGCTCATCACTATATTCCTTTGGGGATGTTCCAGCTTTGCTGTAAACAAATGTATTGAAATAGGAGAGTGAATTAAATACCTTTATATTTGTATTATTAACCAGAAATAAACTAAAACAGTATGTTGGACATTGTAGAGGCTTGACTACTTTTAACTTATTTACATATAACTTAATCTCATTCTGTAAAAGATTAGAATTTGAGACAAAATTCCAGAGTATTCATTGATACTTAAAATATCAGTTAAAGGAGGGATAAGCTTAATTTATAGGCAACTAACCCACACATGTGAAAACTCATACTAAAACTCAAGAAGTATCATAAGACATAATTAACTTGAATTTTAACTACCATATTCTTTGCTGATTTTATTAAAATTACAGGTTGCATACAACCTTTTCAGCCATAAGCCAATGAATACATCCTAATGTTACCCAGTACCCTTCATTTTTATCATGTCACTAAGTCAACAGCAACATGAATGAAAAGGTTTCTCTGAACTATGAATTTGTAATTTAATTAGATCATTTTCTTATGTAAAAAGCTTTAATTAGGGGGGTTATAAGTAACATCTCACAGTTCTGTATTTAAAAACTCTAGGGGCGCCTTGGTCGGGTAAGTGTCCATTATCGGCTCAGGTCATGATCTAACAGTTCGTGAGGTTGAGCCCCTGATCGGGCTCCACAGTGACAGTGACAGCCTGCTTGGGATTCTCTCCCTCCGTCTTTTCCTGCCTGCCCCCTGCTTGCTTTCTCAAAATAAATAAATACGCTTTTTAAAAAAAGAATATTAAAAATCAACTCTAGAATTTGCTTATATTTTACTTTTTTTATATATTAATTTTTAAATTTTATTTAAATCCAAGTTAGTTAACGTAAGTGTAATAATGGTTTCAGGAATAGAACTTCGTGATTCATCACTTACATATAACACCCAGTGCTGGTCACAAGCGCCCTCTCTAATGCCCCTCGCCCATTTAGCCCATCCCCCACACAATACCCCTCCAGCAACTCTCAGTTTGTTCTCTGTATTTAAGAGTCTCTTGTGGTTCTTAAATACAGAGAACAAACTGAGAGTTGATGAGGGGAGGGGTGGCGGGGAGGGGAAAATGGGTGATGGGCATTGAGGAGGGCACTTGTCGGGATGAGCACTTGCTGTTGTATGTAAGCAATGAATCATGGGAATCTATTCCTGAAACCAAGAGCACACTGTATACACTACGTTAGCTAACTTGACAATAAATTATATCTAAAAAAAGAGTCTCTTACGTTTTGCCTCCCAGTTTTTATCTTATTTTTCCTTCCTTTCCCCTATGTTCATCTGCTGTGTTTCTTAAATTCCACATATAAGTGAAATCATATGATATTTCTCTTTCTCTGATTTATTTAGCTTAGAATAATACACTTTAGTTCCATCCACATTGTTGCAAATGGCAAGATTCCATTCTTTCTGATTGCTGAGTAATATTTCATTGTGTATATATACCATATCTTCTTTATCCATTCAGCAGCTGATGAACATTTGGGCTCTTCCCATAATTTGACTATTGTTTATACTGCTGCTGTAAACATTGGGGTGCATGTGCCCCTTTGAAACAGCACTCCTGTATCCCTTGGATAAATACCTAGTAGTGCAATTGCTGGATCATAGGGTAGTTCTATTTTTAATTTTTTGTGGAATCTCCATGCTGTTCTGCAGAATGGCGGCCCCAGTTTGCATTCCCTCCAGCAGTGCAAAAGCGTTCACCTTTCTCCACATCCTCACCAATATCTGCTGTTTCCTAAGTTGTTATTTTTAGCCATTTGGACAGGTCTGAGGTGGTATCTCATTGTGGTTTTACTTTGTATTTCCCCGATGATGAGTGATGTTGAGCATCTTTTTTATGTGTCTGTTGGCCATCTGGATGTCTTCTTTGGAAAATTGTCCTTGTCTTTTGCTCATTTCTTCACTGGATTATTTGGGTTTTGGGTGTTGAGTTTGGTAAGTTCTTTATAGATTTGGCATACTAACCCTTTATCAATATGTCATTTGAAAATATCTTCTCTCATTCCATCGGTTGCCTTTTAGTTTTGTTGATTGTTTCCTTTGCTGTGCAGAAGCTTTTTATCTTGATGAGGTCCCAGTAGTTCATTTTTGCTTTTGTTTACCTTGCCTCCAGAGACATGTCTAGTAAGAAATTGCTGCTGCTGAGGTCAAAGAGGTTTTTGCCTGCTTTCTACTCAAGGATGTTAAAGGATTCCTGTCTTACATTTAGGTCTGTCATCCATTTTGAGTTTATTTTTGTGTATGGTGTAAGGAAGTGGTCCAGGTTCATTCTTCTGTATGTCACTGTCCAGTCTTCCCAGCACAATTTGCTGCAGAGACTGTCTTTTTTTCCACTGGATATTCTTTCCTGCTTTGTCAGAGATTAGTTGGCCATACATTTGTGGGCCCATTTCTGGGTTCTCTATTCTGTTCCCTTGATCTGTGTTTCTGTTTTTGTGCTGCTACCATACTGTCTTCATAATTACAGCTTTGTAATACAGCTTGAAGTCTGTATTACACAATTGGGATTGTGATGCCTCCAGCTTTGGTTTTCTTTTTCAACATTATTTTGGCTATTCAGGGTCATTTCTGGTTCCATACAAATTTTAGAATTGTTCGTTCTAGCTCTGGGAAGAATGCTGGTATATGTTGATAGGGATTCCATTGAATGTATAGATTTCTTTGGGTAGTCTAGATATTTTAACAATATTTATTCTTCCAACCCATGAGCATGTAATGTTTTTCCATTTCTTTGTATCTTCTTCAATATCTTTCATAACCTTTCTAGGTTTATTCCTAGGTATTTCATGGTTTTCAGTACAATTGTAAATGGGATTGATTCCTTGTTTTCTCTTTCTGCTGTTTCGTTATTGGTGTATAAAAATACCACAGATTTGATTTTATACTGTGACTTCGCTGAATTCATGGATCAGTTCTAGCAGTTTTTTGGTGGAGTCTTCCAGTTTTTCCATGTAGAGTATCATGTCATCTGTGAAGAGTGAAAGTTTGACTTCTTTCTTGACAATATGGATGCCTTTTATTCTGTTTTGCTGTCTTGATTGCTAAGGCTCGGACTTCCAACACTATTTTGAACAACGGTGGTGAGAGTGTACATCCTGTCATGTTCTGACCTTAGGGAACAGCTCTTAATTTTTCTTCATTTAGGATGATATTAGCTCTGGGTCTTTCATATATGGCCTTTGTGAGCTTGAGGTAGTAGTTCCTTCTATCCCTGCTTTGTTGGGGGATTTTATCAAGAAAGGATGCTGTATTTTGTCAAATGCTTTTTCTGCATCTGTTGAGACTATCATGTGGTTCTTATCCTTTCTTTTATTAATGTGATGTATCACATTGATTGAAATGCAGATATTGAGCCACCCCTGCAGCCCAGGATTAAATCCCACTTGATTGTGGTGAATAATTCTTTTAACGTATTGTTGGATTTGGTTTACTAGTATCTTACGGGGAATTTTTCCATCCATGTTCATCAGGGAGATTGGTCTGTAATTCCCCTTTTTAGTGGGGGCTTGCGTCTTAGAATCAAGGTAATGCTGGTCTCATAGAATGAGTTTGGAAGTTTTCCTTCCATTTCTGTTTTTTGGAACAGCTTCAAAAGAATAGGTTTTAACTCTTCTTTAAATGTTTGGTAGAATTTCCCTGGGAAGCCATCCAGCTGTGGACTCTTGTTTGTTGCGAGATTTTTGATTATTGATTCAATTTCTTTACTGGTTATGGGTCTGTTGCTATTTCTTCCTGTTCCAGTTTTGGTAGTTTATATGTTCCTAGGAATTTGTCCATTTCTTCGAGATTGCCCAATTGGTTGGCATAAAATTGCTCATAATATTCTATTATTGTTTGTGTATCCACAGTGTTGGTTGTGATCTGACCACTTTCATTCGTGAATTTATTTATTTGGGTCCTTTCCTTTTTCATTGATAAATCTGGCTCAGGGTTTATCAGTTTTGTTAATTCTTTCAAAGAACCAGCTCCTGGTTTCATTGATCTGTTCTACTGTTTTTTTTGGTTTCAATAGCATTGATTGAGACCCAGTATGTGAACTGTTCTGGAGAATATTTCATGTGCACTCAAGAATAATGTGTAATTTGGGGCGCCTGGGTGGCTTAGTCGGTTAAGCATCCGACTTTCGCTTAGGTCATGATCTCGTGGTCGTGGGTTAGAGCCCCGCGTCGGGCTCTGTGCTGACTGCCAGCTTAGAGCCTGGAGCCTGTTTCAGTATGACTCCCTCTCTCTCTGACCCTCCCCTGCTCAAGCTGTCTCTTCTCTCTCTCTCCTAGACATAAATAAAACATTTAAAAAAAAAAAAAGAATAATGTGTAATTTGCTGCTTTAGGATGAAATGTTCTGACTATATCTGTTAAGTCCATCTGGTCCAGTGTGTCATTCAAAGCCTGGTTAATTTTCTGCTTAGATGATCTGTCCATTGCTGTAATTGGGGTGTTAAAAGCCCCTATTATTATGGTATTATTGTCAATGAGTTCCTTTAAGTTTGTAATTGATTGATTCGTATATTTAGGTGCTTTCAAGTTGGGGGCATAAATATTTACAATTCGTTAGCTCTTCTAGATGGACAGACCCCTTAAGTAAGATATAATGCCCTTCTTCATCTCTTGTTATAGTCTTTGTTTTAAAATCTAGTTTGTCTGATATAAGTATGGCTACTCCAGCTTTTTATGATATCCATTAGCATGATAGATGTTCTCCATCCCCTTACTTTCAACCTGCTGATGTCATTAGGTCTAAAATGAGTCTCTTCTTGGCAGCATATAAATGGGGTTTTTTTTTTTTAATCCATTCTGATAGTCTGTCTTTTGATTGGAGCAGTTAGTCCATTTACATTTATAGTGATTATTGAACGATATGAATTTAAGTGCAATAGTGTTGCCTATAGAACTGGTGTTTCTGGTGGTGCTCACTGGTCCTTTCTAGTCTTTGTTGTTTTTGGTCTGTTTTATTTTGTTTTATTTTTCTCCCCTTAGAGAGTCCCCGTTAAAATTTCTTGCAGGGTTGGTTTAGTTTTTGTTTGTCTGGGAAACTATATCTCCTCCTATTCTGAATGATAGCCTTGCTGGATAAAGAATTCTTAACTGCATATTTTTCCAATTCAGCATTGAATATATCCTGCCACTCCTTTCTGGCCTGCGAAGTTTCTGTGGACAGACTTGCTATGAACCTGATCTGTCTTCCCTTGTAGGTTAAGAACTTTTTTTCCCTTGCTGCTTTCATGATTCTCTTTGTCTGTGTATTTTGTGAATTTGACTATGATATACCTTGGTGATGGTCAATTTTTGTTGAATCTAATGGGAGTTCTCAGTGTTTCTTCGATTTTAATATCTGTGTCCTATCCCAGATTAGGAATGTTTTTAGCTATTAATTGTTCACATAAACCTTCTGTCCCTTTTCTCTATCTTCTAGGATTCCTATGATACAAATGTTATTCTTTTTTAATAAGTCACCGAGTTCTCTAAGTCTTGTACTGTGATCCTCTTTTTTTTCTGCTTCATTATTTTCCATGATTTTATCTTCTGTATCACTGATTTGCTGCTCTGATTGATCCATCCTTGCCATCACAGCATCCATTCAAGATTGTGTCTTGGTTATAGAATTTTTAATTTCAGCCTTACTAGGTTTTAGTTCTTTTATCTCTACAGAAAGGGATTCTCTGTTATCTTCCATACTTTTTTCAACATTATAATTGTGGTTTTAAATTCTAGTTCAGACATCTTACAATATCTGTGTTGATGAAATCCCTGGCCATCATTTCTTCCTGGTTTTTTTTTTTTTTTTTTTGGTGTGCATTCTTCCCTGTCTTGATCATGACCTGAGCTGAAGTCGGATGTTTGACTGACATCCAGGTGCCCCCCAAAATACTTTCTTTATAAAAAAATAGAACAAAATAAAATAAGGAAAATAAATAGAATATAAAATTTAAAAATTTGCTTCTTTCTGTATCCAAGAAAGAAAAGAAAAAGAAAACAACAGAAACAAAAACAAACGAACAAGCAAACAGAATGCAGCCTGAATGAAGTTATATCTAGTTTTCCCTAGAACTGAAACTTTTTAGCATACTGTGGTCCTTAAACAGGTGGAAGGGATTTGTGCTGGTCTTCTCTGGGATGTGCCTGGAGGGTGCAGGTGCGCAGGACTTCTTGTAAAGACTCCGTTGTCCACTTGGTGGCGCTGATTAGGTCACTGGGGTCTATACCTGTGTGCGTACATGTGCGCTTGAGATGAAAATGGTTTCACCCAGCTCTCTAGTCTCTGGCGTGGGAATTTTGTGCCCTCACACATGTGATAAAACAAACACCCCTCCTTTGTTTCAGGCTCCTGCCTTTACTGTATCTGTGTCTAAGTGTTCTACCTTCCAGGCACGAGCTCTGAAACTTCAGACTCTATGCTCCACTGTTTATAGAATCTGGCAGTATTGAAACCCTCTTTTCTCCCTCTCAGTGGATTTAGGGAACTGATTTCTTGTCCAGTCTCCTGCAAGTGTTTTCACTCTTTGTCTTTCCAACTACTTTCAGGGGAAGTGTTTTTCTTGTGCGATCCCGATGCACTGCCCTCTCCTCCTTTCTCTCTGTCCCCTCTCCGTGAAAACCGCTCCTTACCCTTTATGGCTCTGCCACTTTTCTGTCCCCCAGTTCATGTCTCCACACTATGTACCTGCCAAGTTATCTGGCTCAAACTATGCAGATTGTTGCATTAATCCTCAGATCAGTTTCCTAGGTTTTCAAAAATGGTTTGACACCGATCTAGCTGCAGTTCAAGGACAAGCTCAGGGTCCCCATAATACTCTGCCTTCTTAACTCCATCCAGGTCATTTTTTTTAAAGCAGAATTCCTGGGGAATCGGGTGGTTTAACATTGAAATTGATTGGTGATACACTTTCAGAAGGTGAAAAGAATGTAACTAACTGCATGAGGTTACTAAAGCCCTGATGATAAAGGGCTTTAGTATATAAAGAGCTTTGGTGTGTGTGTGTCTGTGTGGTTGAACTCTTTTATATTCCAGTTTAGTAAAGTCTTTTGCTGATGATAAGACTATCTAAATACTAACAGGATGTAAGTGCATTCTGCTTTTCTCTTTCAAGGCACTTGGACTTTTAAATCTATGAAATGTTTTTCACTGGTACATGAAAATGGAAGCAGTATTTACTCTTTCTTTAGTAAAGTGTCTACTCATTCAGCATTAAGTCCCTATATAATATGTGCCAACCACTGTCCAAAGCAATAGAGGTACTAAAAAAGGTTTTTAAGAAGCTCTTAGTCTAGCTACAAGGACAAAGGAGATCCAAAAAGGATTCCCCAGAAAGAATATGGTTATCTAAGAGGGAGTTAGATCCTGCAGAGTTGTGGATCTCGTAGAGGGATCACTTAGAGACAGTGAAAGGAAAGCAGGGCATGTTCCTGGAACTACAGTAGTTTTAACCTGAGTAGAGCTGGTGAAGGGGTGTGGCTGGCGGGACAGTCACTGTGAGCCCTGCAGAGAAACCAGGCATTTAGATTTTATCTTTGAGGCAGTGAGTAGCCTTCATTATTTTAATGAGAGGTGGGATACAGATAAAATTCTTTCTGGCTTGCTTGAGGAACTTTGCACTAGATAGAGTTGTCTAAATAGGGTTTCCTGAAGCATCTGGATAGATCCAGTAAGTCTTTGTCCCTGATTACTTTCTCTGAGAATTGTGCTGTCCTTTGCTAGTTATATTTCTGGACATTCTGTAAAAAAACAAAACAAAACCCTTTGTATTAGCACGTGTAAGGAACCATGAAGCCAAGGCCTGGCCATCAGTAGAACTACTGACTCTCACTTAACTCAGCAATTTAGAGGACTGTTTTATTGTCTGTTCAGGCTGCTATGACAGAACACCATAGTCTGAGTGGCTTCTAAACGATGAAAATATTTTCCTTACCATTCTGGAGGCAGAGAAATCCAAGGCACCAGCAGGTTTGGCCTGGTGAGCCCCACTTACTAGTTCACAGATAGCAGTCTTTTTCACCGTCTTCCACGTTGGTGGAATGCATGAGGGACGTTTCAGGGGCCTCTCTCATGAGGTCATTAATCCCATCCCTGAGGGTTCAACCCGCATAACCCAGTCACCTCCCCAAAAGACCCCACTTCCAGCTACCTTAGGGATTAGGTTTCAACATGAATTTTGGAAGGATACCAACCTTCAGTCTATTTCAGGAGCTACATAGAGAGTTCTGTCTCTGCCTGACCTCTCTTTACCCTTTTGTGGAACTTTCCTGTTGGACGTTTCCAGACTAGTCGCGTCAAAGGAAAAGAGCAGGCTCCCTTATCTACTCTCATCAGTTGCTGGTTTGGGCACCCTTTCTACCCACTTCTTTTTTAAATACTTGAGTCTGGTTACCTAAAAAGGACCTAAAAGATTAAAACAGATAGTATAAGCCTTTTTTCTGTTGATCATTAAGAAAACAGATTTTAGAACATTAAATTTATTAGAAGTTTTGCTAAAAGAGATAATAAAAAGCTTATTTACATATAGAAACAGGCCTCAAAGATAAATTAGCAGTTACCTGGGAGCAAGAGAACAGTACTGGTGGAGGATTTTTTGTTTTTTAGTTTCACTTGAACTCATATAATGTATATCTTATTTCCGCAATCAGAAAAAGAAAAATGTAGAAACTAAAAAGCATCTCTACTCAACCCTCCCAACCTCCACAAGTAGAGCTAACACACTATCTCCTGTAGAAAGCATGCACTTGAACTTTAGGTCCCTGACTAACACCCAGCAGCCTCTGAGTTAGTTAGGGTAACTACTTGTCACTCACTCACTGGTATTTATGTTAAGAGTCCTAGTTGGCTGCCTCACAACTATTTTGCAAGCAAAGCATTTCATTTCAGAGTGACATAATTCAGACTAGTCATTAGTTGGGTCTTTAAGAAAATAAACCAAGGGCGCATGGGTGGCTCAGTGGGTTGAGCATCCAACTTCGGCTCAGGTCATGATCTCATGGTTCGTGAGTTCGAGCCCTGCGTCGGGCTCCGTGCTAACAGCTCGGAGCTGGAGCCTGTTTTAGATTCTGTGTCTCCCTGTCTCCCTCTTTCCCTGGCCCTCCCCAGCTTGCACTCTTTCTCTCTCAAAAAAAAAGAAAACATAAAAAAAAAAAAAAAACCAATGGCCCAAAAAGAAATTTGATACGCTTTTGTGCTTACAATGAGATTTTGTTTGGAAGTAATTTTCTCTTCTGGGAAGAAGGATTAATAGTGACTGAAAAATGGAGAGTGGAATGATTATGGCCCAATGACAGTGAAAGCCATCTCAAGAAGCCAGCACAGATTTCCTCAGCTAAGATTTACTGCTTGGTCTGTATGACAGTCTTTAGTGGACAACTAAGAAAAACAGACTGCCAATTCAACTGTCACCTGCCATCGACTGCCAGAATTGTAAAAGTGCACATCTTAGAATCAAGAAAAATGTAACCATTACCATAAGGAATTTTTTTTAATAATTTCTAGGATTAAGTACTATAGAGTTAAAATTTTATTAGACTCTACCTGAAATGGACCCAAGTCTGTTAATTTCCAGGCTTCACAGGAGTTCAGATCTTTGAGTTACACAAGTAGTCTTATTCCAGGGCCCAGCAGACAGAAAAGGATTGTAAAGTGTTATGGTTTTGATCATGTAGACCTATCATTTTGTAAAGAGTTTCCTTTTGCTTTTCCCAAACGTAGGGCTGGTGTGGATGGAAGGGCCCAGACTTTTGGAACAAGGATGCTTACTATAATTTATGTCTTCCTCAGCGACCAAATGTTTTTTAAAATCTCTTGGACTCAACGACCGTAGTAAAGTTGTATTATAAATTTGTTAATAAAGACAGATTTTAAGTCCTGGGTATAGTCTGATGGATTAAACTATGATTTTTTTTCCCCCAAAGGTTGTACACAAAGAAAAGTTTATTCTTTAGACATTCTTTAATAATTTAATAGACAAAGCATGCACAACCAAAATATCACAGGCATGTAAAAACATGTGTTCTTAAATGCTATCTTCACTTAGAAGAAAGTTTTCCTCCTTCTTAGAAGGAGTTTAGGTACATCTGTTGAGCCAGAAGCCATTGCTGGTGGCTGAGTCGTAGGTCTGAGTGGAGCGAAGGCTTCCTTCAAACCTTTTCAGGACCGACATGAATCTGTTTTTTAAAAACACAGTGCCATTAAAACCTTTTTTAGAAAGGTTTCCTCCTCAGTCTTCCATCCCGCAGGACAATTTCTGGCCTCTAGACTCTAGCAGTAGTTACTAAAACCAGTATTAAAATGAGTTAATGAAAATAAAAAGATACCCTAGAAATTAGGCTGCACTTATTTAATGAAACAATAAACTCTACTAAACTATAGAGATCTCTGAGGGAGGAAGAAAACAGAACCGAGTTACTTACCAACACTTCCTTTTTCCAGTTGTATTTTCTGCACTTCCAAAACTTCGTTTCTGTCTGAGCCCTGGAACACCGTGATCTCTCTCCACTTGTTCACTTGGTTTTATTGTCTGCATACATTTAATTGTTGTAAGAAACTTGGCGCAGTCTAGAAATCCACATGACCAAGCTAGATCTTCAGCTGTTTGCCCATTCTTATTACATAAACTGAATTTAAGACAAAAATTGAGTTACATAAAAATTGACAATTGTTCAGCCTTGCTTTTTTCTTTTTAATATATCTTTCTACAAAGGAGATTTGGGCTTAGATGAATGTTGGTTTCAGAACAGAAGTAAAGGAATCCTAGGGAAATTCCAATATTCCCTTACTACTGCAACCTCATTGGCTAGCACAGAGTTCAGCACAGAGCGGACATTCCATTTCTGAACAAATGAAAGAATATTCCGTGCTCAGTATAACAAGTAATTACTCAAAGGAGGTCAGTGAAAACTTTTACAAAAGGGATTATCCCAAACCAAAACAAAGTTGTAATATTGCCACAATAGATGAAAAGGATTGCTAAGAATCCATTTTTTACTTAAATGTAATATAAGGTATCATTAATAGCCCAAGTTAACATTTAAATAACTCTAAGTTGTCAATTAGGCAAGCATCATTTTTTTTTTAATAGTTTATTGTCAAATTAGTTTCCACATAACACCCAGTGCTCATCCCCACAAGTGCCCTCCTCCATGCCCATCCCCCCCTCCCCCCGATGTCCATCAGTCCTCAGTTTTTTTCAGCATTCAAGAGTCTCTCATGGTTTGCTTCCCTCCCTTTCCCCCACCATTTCCGCCCTTCTTCTCCCCCCTGTTCCTCCATCAAGTTCCTCCTAATCCTCCTATACGTGCAAACATATGATATTTGTCCTTCTCTGGCAAGCATCATTTTTAAAAGCACTCATAACTCAGCTTCAGGAGTCTGATTAGCTTAGTCCAAGAAAATTATGAAATTTGAAGCCATTGATTTTATACTTACTCAATTTGGGCATCACTGGCTACCAGCAGGCTAAGGCATTCCAGACTTCCAACTTTTGCCGCCTTGTGTAGCGGAGCTTCTCCAAAAACATCCTTAAAGATAAGACAACACATTTTAGTCTCTCCCCCACAATACTCTGTATAAGTTGGTAGGTAAAGTCTAATTACTGTTCAAGAAAGCCAGTTAGAACTACATGGTACTGAATTTCTTTAATTCAGGCTTTTTTAAAAATAAAGTTCACTTTGTGTTTATTAAATACAAAGTTTTCATTAATAAAAACATGCAGCCACAGCTACATACATTAAAACTTAGGTGAAAAAAAGCATGGTAGAGTTTTACAGAGGTAAAAAAAAATGTACAATTTAAATTCACTATAATATTCAATGGAAGATGCAGGCTACCATAAGAAAGTTCTATAGGAAACCATACAAGTAATGAGTTTGCCTCACAACCGTTACTTCAATAATTACTATTCTGAGACTTTTAATTTGGCAATGTAGCAACTGTTCGTTGTGAAATAAGCTGTAGACCTAGGTATGCTGTCCAATACAGTAGCCAGTAGTCATATATATGGTTAATGAGCACTTGAGATGTGGTTAATCGGAACTGAAATGTGCTGTAAATGTAAAATACATGCCACACTGAGATGTATGAAAAGAAAATGGAAACTATCTGTAAGTAACGTTACCTACTGATCACATACTGAAATGATAATTTTTAGGTGAATTGAGTTAAATTATAAAATTAAGTTCATGTTTCATTTTCTTTCATTAACGTGGCTACTAGGAAATTTTAAATTTAGAGTCTCCCTTTCCATTTCCATTGGACTTCGCTGCTATAGACCTATAACAACAGCGACCACTTGCCGTTTCGGCGTCCAAGAGTGTGTGTGGATGTGGGTGGAGGGCAGGGTGCACACAGCAACAATCGGTAACCTAGTTACCTGCTGGTTGAGGTCAGCGCCTGTCTGCAGCTGCCACAGAAGAAAGCAAGCAAGGCCGCCACCTGCGGCCAAATGGACAGGCGACTGCTCGCGGGGATCGGGGGGTGCGTTGACCGAGGCCCCGGCCTCCAGCAGATGCTGCAGACTATCCACCTGCGGGAAGACCACGGCTCCAGCACCCCTGATGCCTCCGTCCGGCCCCGCGCTCCCCCGCGGTTGAAACTCTTCCCCCACTCCCCAAACCCTACTCTGAAGAGGCTGGACTCGGCGGCACGCAGTGGTCAGTGCCCCTCGCTCGTGCCCCCGAGCAGACGGACATCCGGGAGCGTTTGCCTGCAGGACAAAAGGGGCCCGAGTCTCACCTCTGGGTTGCAGTCGAGCAACAGCATTCTCCACCTAAAGCCGAGGACCGGAGGCCCTGGGAGTGCGGCGCGGTGGCGCAGGCGCTGCCGACTGGCAGGTAAGAGCGCAGCCAGCCCAAGTGCGGGAGAATTTAGACC